>NC_069500.1:791006340-791306340 GCF_027579735.1 Bombina bombina
CCGCCTCTGGGGCTTCTGTCCTCCGAGTGGCGAGTTCCCTTCCACCATCTCTTACTGCGCATGCAGGTAACCCAGACTTTGCTTATCCTTCTCGGGAAGGTGGCTTGTTCCCACCGGGGGTTTCGGCACAATGTCGCATGTCCATTATTTTGGCGCTGGCGAATCTGCAACTTCCAGAAGGTTGCTTCAGATATTGTTTGTGTTCTGTTATACAGGGCTCCTCAGGCATGGAACGGCCTATTCAGCTCTCTGGGGGAACCACTGTCACTGAGTCTTCGGAGCGGTCAACCTTCGGGGCCGGAGTCGTCTTTTGCTCCAGCGGGGGTATGCTGTGTTTCTCGGTATAGACTGGCGTGCCTTCGTGTTCTATTATGGCATTCTTTGGCGTCGTTGGAAGATCCGATCCTTAATGGATCTGAGAATTTTCAGTCTTCTTCGAATAGCTTTCAGTAATAGAAATTAGGGGATGAAGTATTCCTTTTATAGGCTTAATTATTGAGTATCTTTTTCCAGTTCTAAGCTTGGAAGAACAGGGTCTCTGTTGGGGCGTCTGTTCTTCTTGGGTGATAACCTACGGCTGGCTTTTTTTTTTTTTTTTATTCACTCCAGTTAGGATGATGTTTGTTGATTACAGCTCATGTTTGTTTTACTTTTCCTTCAGGAATTTTATTTTCTGGAATAGATTCTTGCAACTTTTTGATCGTTTTGTTTACTTCGGCGGATGTTTATTCTCCCTCTGGGGGTGAATATGAGGCTTTGGTTGAAGGCTAGTCCTGCTTGGGTTCAGATCCTTCTGTCCCTATTTCAGACTCATGGCTGATCTGGTTAAGGCGCCGAGTGCTGTACATTATTATTATTATTATTTTACAAGTTCTGCTGAGCATTCTGGAAGAACCTAAGGGTTTGTGTGGCGTGGAGGATTGGTTCAGTCCTCATTGGCCTTTTTAGCTGGTCGTCTGGGATTTGGTGGAGTTTCGCAGCGACAAACTCAGTCGTTTCCGATGTTAGTCGGGACTTAGAGTGTTCCTTCCCGCTTGGGTGAAGGTTTGGAGGATTTAGGGCCTCCTTGCTGCCGGTTCCTGGCTGTCTTGCCTTTTGGGGTCTTTTTGGCCGTTATCCTTTGCGGTTTAGCTGCTTTCTTGGAGGGTCTGTGGCCTTTTCCTGTTTTAGGAGTTTGTTTTTTCGTATTGGGAACGATAGGCTGTGTTGTCTCCTCCAAGCTTTGCTTAGGGTTTTTTTCTACTGATGGGATGCTTGCATTCTTTTTCCTTAGGTGGGTTCCTCTGGTACTCTGAGGTGTTTATGGAGACTTTTAGGGACACATGGCCTTGTGGTTTGCTCTAGTATTGTTCTACTCCCTTTTCGGACGACTTGGTCCTCGATGCTTTCCCTTGGTCTTGGATGTCTTGGTGGTGTTCTGCACGCCTTTTGGGCTCTAGAGTATTGTAGGGACTCTGTTGTGCTCCAGCTCCTTTTGGAGTGCTGGACTCCGGCAAGGGGTATTCTCTTCCTTGAGTTGGGAATTTGCGAGTGACTCTTGTTGTCCCTTTTTCCGTGTTAGTCCGGTCATTCCCCTGTGAGGTCTGTTTTCAGACGGGGTTGGTTGGTTCCACACATTTCTGGGCCTATAGTTTTTGTTGGATCTTCCGGATGTCCGGAACCTTATGATTCTGTGGCTGGTTCAGTGCGTTCCAGTTTTCCAGGGAACATTGGCTATGACCTATGGTCTAGTTAGTTGAGCTGTTTGCAGCTTTGCCAGGATCTGTGCATTTGCTGGATCCGCTCTTTTTGATTTGTTCTTTGAATGATGGGTGCTCTCCTTCATTGGTAGTTCCTCCATGTTCGTGGTCTGGATGATTTTCATTCAGCTTTTGTTTTCATCAAACTTCCTGTTTGGGGCTTGTGCGCTGTTGTTCTCTGTGCTCTAATCCTGGGGGGGTGGGGGAGTGTCGTTTTTTTTTTCTCCTTTAGAAGGAGGAATTTCCTCTCCTGGGAAGTTGGCTGTCCTGTCTTGTGGGCAGGTGATTGGAATAGGTATTTTACCCTATAGTGGGTTGTTCTGTTCCATCTGTGGAGATTGAAGTCTCCGTATTGAGACTGTCTTAGTAGTGTGTTTTGGCATTCTACTGCATTTCTCCGTTCCATTCTGAGGTTCTCTTGGGAGATTCTAATTGAGAGACCTTCTGGGTTGGCACCAGAACTCTGTTGGGGTGGCTAGGTCCGTCCCATTCTGGGCTGGAGATTGGGGTCCTTTTGTTCCCCTGCTTGTCAGATCTGCCTGTCGCTGGGCTGGGCTGGTCTGGTGTTGGGAGCAGACTCTGGGACCTGTGGTTAGTCCTCGGGTCTCGAGGCATGAAGAGCCTCTTTGAGGTTTCGGTGCTTCTCCATGTTCAAGTTACGCGAGTAACTTTGGTGGCTTGTGGGTAGCCTGTGATGTGTCCACTGTTCAGTGGATGTTTTGCAGTTTGAAGCTGGAGTTGGTGCTTTGATCTGGTATAATGGTTAGAGCAACAGCTTAGGTCTTTTGACAACCCAGGTTTCCATCCTGGTATGACTAATGCGTGTGCTTCATGCAGGTGTTTTCTACCTGGGTTTGCGGCACATATTTTGGCTCTGAATATATTAATATTTTGAGTTTCTTGTGACTTGAGGAATTCGTCTTCAGTTGTTATTTGGGAGCGTTTGCACTATAATGGGAGACGTTTTCTTCTCTGTTTTCAGATCCGGTCCTAATCCTGTGGTTCTGTACTCTTTGGGGTCTGGACGTTGCCTCCCCTTGTTTCTCAGGACTAATTTTTGGTCTCTGTGAACTTACATACACACACACACTTATATTTATAAAGTGTAAGAGGAAACGGCTGTCACTCACTTACAAAGAGCACCAAATGTTAAAAACATCAAGTGGAATTGTTTGCTGAATCTATTGATCTAGAGATGATAAAGCCAAGCACCTCTCCAGGGACCTCTCATGCTTAAATCCTAACCTCAGGTTATGCCGGCTATTTACAGTTGTTGCTAATTGTGCCTGCAGAGGTTTTCTAGCTAGATGTATTCTACCTGGGAAATACATTGTAAACATGGTAATGGACTGCACCCTCATAATGGACTGTGTGCACATCCTACATCCTAGACAGCACTCTCAGCATGAACTGGTAAACACAGCTAACCGCAGAATAGACTTAGGTGCAAACTCTATTAGGGACTAACCACATTGTTACATAAAACAACCCTATCCAAAATCAAGCATAAAGGCAAATGTACTTGAAATCCACATGAAAAGTGGACCCCCAATATTTAAAATCATGTGAAGTAGCATAAATAACAGGCATATGTTGTTGCATATACCACACCTCACCAGGCACAAAGACTTTTATACAATATGTTCTCCTGAGGACCTATTTAATAGGCAGACCATATGGTTGATTTTACTGAACAACTGGCTAAAATGTAAGCCAAAAATGATCTAATATTTTTCAGTA
The DNA here is from genome assembly GCF_027579735.1 of Bombina bombina. Classification (NCBI taxonomy): domain Eukaryota; kingdom Metazoa; phylum Chordata; class Amphibia; order Anura; family Bombinatoridae; genus Bombina; species Bombina bombina. Next base: position 791,009,820 of record NC_069500.1, read on the forward strand.
TTTGTTGCACAAGTTATCATGAAATCAATTTATGTTAAATTATGCCATTAATTTGTTCTTTTGATAGCTTAAAGGTACACTCTACTCCAGAGTTTGTTATTGTTTATAAAGATAGATATTCCCTTTATTACCCATTCCCCAGTTTTGCATAACCAACACAGTTATATTAATATACTTTACAGACTTGCATTTTAGCCAATCAGTGCTGACTCATCAATAACTCCATGGGAGTGAACACAATGTTATTTATATGGCACACATAAACTAGCGCCGTCTAGCTTTAAAAAAACTGTCAAAATACACTGAGATAAGAGACTTAGAAATTAGCATACGAGCCTACCTAGGTTTAGCTTTCAAAAAAGAATACCAAGAGAACAAAGCAAATTTGATGATAAAAGAAAATTGGAAAGCTGTATAAAATTGCATGCCCTATCTGAATCACAAAGTTTTATTTTGACTAGACTGTCCCTTTAAATAACATATATACATAACAGAAAATTTGATAATGTTGCAACATATCACACTGCTCCCACATGGGTTCATAATGCCACCCAAATTGCAAACTTTTCTGTGAAGAGCACTAATATGGGTTTGCATTTCTTGAAGTTACTATTCAAAAAAACTAGTGAACTTGTCTTGGCCTCCAAATTCGTGACTTATTGCAAACTTCAGATTGATGAGATGTATAGGAACAATAGAAGCATTTAAGGCACATGCAAAGGATTTTTCAATTTAATGCCTGGCTTATGTTGAAATAGATGTTTCTTTCTTTCACTATCCATCTTTAAAGTGCCAGATCTGTGCATATCCTAAAAGGTCTAATTAAGTAAAAGTAGTTTGCATAAATATATTGTTTAAACATGGCTGGCAAGTATTTTAAAATAATTTTCAGAAATAAGCAAAATTACTTCCATAGCTATGCCGTCTGGAGTAGTCTGATCCACTCCCCCTTATCAGTGTTTAGCATCAGAAACACAGGCATTGTATTTCAACTGAGTTCACAGCAGCTTATTTGCTTCTAGGCCTGCTCCAGCAGATAATGAGTGTAGTATTCTACCAAAGAAAAGGTGGATATAGATACAGCCATATAAGGCAATGTGTGGGGGGAGTTAGAGCTGTACAATTTGGAAACTTAAAAGAAAGAATTAATGGTGGCGAGGCACTACAGTATAAATTTGCAAGTAAAGTCATTAAAGTACATATTATATTTTGTCTCTATCCCAACTTGTTGTGTGTCCCTTTTAAAGATAAATGAAAATAAAACAAAATATATGGAACTTCCGGTGGGTGGCTTTCTAAGATGGTGGCAGGTTTCTTTCGCTCTGCAGAAGAACTTGGATTATTACGAATATTTGCCACTATTCTTGCCATTCGTGCCTCCCTTGACAGAGCAAGCTGTCCGGGAACCTACAGCGAACAGAAGACAGTACATCTCTTCTACCCCGGAAGGCACGTTAAAGAGATATTAAAGATTTTGCCGGACCGACGGTGATCACCACGCACACTATTACCATGCAGTGCGCAACTGAAACGCTGCTGACCGAACTATCAGGCATATTCACACCTCTTTTCGATTCACTTATTGTCCAGTGCTCAAACTTAAGTGAATCTATTCGGCGGCAATTGGTCCGGTCCCCTGATAAGGGAGCCCGACAACGCACTGTGAGAGAGTTGGCGCCAATTTTAAATCAAGCACTGAACCCTGCCTTGAAAGCTAACGGAACAAGTAGCATCCGCGTGTCCTCTAGTCTCATGAAAGACCTGCCGGAGCTCAGAATTCCTTACAGGCCCCCTGTCGGCGCTACCCAAGAAAAGAGTGGACTCTGCCCCTTAATGCTTGGCCCAGCTGACTCACTGCAGGATCAGCACTACGGATCACACGCTGGGTCGACAGGGGAGCTGACCTTCTCATGCCGCCCGGTGTGCTATACTGGTTGGTGGTCAGACCCATGTCACCATTTGCTGGCTCAGAGCAAAACGGGTATCGGCTAGAACGGGAGGTTTGTACACAAGTGGACCTATTTGTTCTCTAGTTTAACCCTCTCCAGATTCAGACAGGACCCATTACATTGGATAATTGATACTGCCAGGAAGGGGGTTAGCTGAGTTGCTGTGTCACCAGCAAAAACAGAACTTACCGCTCACCTTTCCCCTGCAGACATCATGAAACACTAAGGCACATTGACTAGTTATAAGCTGAGGTTAACCGGCAGCCAGATATGCTGACTGTATTACTATGCACGTCGACTAGCAGATCTCCCGGCTTGTTATACCCGACCCTGCTATGTCATGTTCTGCCAAAAGCCGCTTATGTATATTGTTGTTGATTTTACTGTCATGTGTTTCTTTGACTTTAAGATATTCGCCAGATAGCTTATAAGCAGATTTGCCATGTCAATGTATTTGAGCATGGATGACTGTTGGATCTGATACTGACACTGGCTTGTTTCCTTATTCTTTTACATCCTACTTATTATTAACAGCATATATTTATCAGCTAGCATTCTGTAATTAACTTTTCAGGGATCTGGTTGATGAAATATGGTGGTAACCTAGTTAGATCTCATAATTCAATTCAGCATCTCGTGTAATCTCTGTAATTATATGATCGTTTTATATGTGTTGGTGTTTGAGGGGGTTTGCTCTGCTAGTACCTTTATTGATGCGAGAGTAATCATTTTCTTAATGTCTAAAGTAAGCTGCATTTTGTTATTTTCATGCGTTTTGACACCTATTGTACCACAAGAGGTTTAATTGCGCTATACACTCCAGATTTTAACCTAGGAGATATGATTAATTTCCCCACCAGAATAGGGCTTGCAGGCTGTACCTTCGCTGATTCACTTCAACCTATTAATATCAGTGTCTCGGGAGAGGCTACTTATGTACATATTGAAGGCTTCTAACTTAATCCAGCCCTACCCACTATAAGAGTGCTATGGCTCTGCTACCTCCTTTCATTTCATTTACTGGTCACAAAACTTCATTTTAAAAATCCTGACAAATTACCCCTCAGTATATCATAGTGTAAATGGTTAGAGAGGAATCCTCTCTGCACTACTCTCATAATTAAAGCTACCTCAAGTACAATGTAATCTGAAACACAGGTATATGCCCAGTACTCCCATATATCTCGCCCTACCCCCCTTTATGCCATACTTATTTTTACCAGTCCTGTCATGAAAGAGAATGTTGCCTAGGGCCTCAACATATAAGTACTCGCCCATTCTTACAGCACGCTCATGTATGAGGCTTGAGGGCACTCAGGGAATCATGTCTCAATTTGACTCACACTCACATAGTAGCGTATTCCATCTTACATCTAAAACTCTTAATAAATGGTAATTCTACCCACTCATTGGGTGACATATATATACACATCACCAATGGGAACTGAAGTCAGCGGTGCTTCAAAGTTTGTTCTAGTTTAGTATTGTTTTATTTTGGTTTATGTTATATTTTTAGGTTAGGATAGGTTTGATTATGTTAAGTTTAAAAAAGATAAAACCTCCAACATTGTGGTACTGGTGAATATCCACGCTAGAGTGTTCTTTAATTCATATCAGTCATGTGTAGATCATAATACATTATGAGCCTTGTATACTGTTATATCTGACAAATCTGCGTTGACCTAATGTATCCTGTAACCTTACCAGTTTTATGTCCATGCATTACACCCTGTGTGGTGTACTTTTGTTTTGTCTTCCTACCACTGTACCATTTGTTGGCTATAAATAAAATTTAAAAAAAAATAAAAAAAAATAAAACAAAATATATAAACTTGCAATTTTAAGAGACATTTTTCAATTTGCTTGTTATCAAGTTTACTTTTTTTAAATAATTTATTATAAAAGCCTACCAAAAAGTAATCTCAGGAGCAGCATTACATTACTGACAGCTAGCTGGTGATTGGTCGCTACATGCATATGATTCTTGTCATTGGCTCACTAGATGTTTTTAACCCCTTTGAAAGAGTACATGCAAGTAACAGCTTAGAAGATTTGTGTGTGTTTGTTTTCCACACGCTCGTGTAACAAGACACTGGCCGGCAATGAGATACCAATACACAAGCATTTGAAAAGTGTATTTTTATTTGGTGTATTCACAGGGGATTGATTTAAAGTAAGTTTGAGTGACATCAATGCAGTTCAGAAACTTGTAAAACTTTCCATTGTTGAAACTGATCAGGTAGATTGGCAATCTCACTTTTACTCCCAACCTAGAGAATTTGAAAGGCAAGACTAATGATATGTTAGCTGTATAGCGGCATATTTTGGCCAATACCAACTAGGCCTGTTCCTAGGGTAGCAGGATTTTAGAGAGGCAGAACATTTTGAGGGGAAAAAACTTTGTTCCATAATGCCTTGAAGGGGTGTTGGAGATAGGGTTGCCACCTTTAGTTCAGGCCAAACCTGAACACTTAGTCATGCATAGCAACATTTTTTTTTTTTTTTTGCATAGTACATACTATAGATAATCGCACATAGATATTCACACTCACACCCATTCTAAAACACACACTTTCACACTCTTTCTCTCTCTTGCACACACACACACAGACACTAACTCTCACACTCTAACACAAATTATCTCTCACACTCGGATACATTAATTCTTTCACACACAGACACACACTCACACACACACACACACACACTCACACCCATTCTAAAACACACACTTTCACACTCTTTCTCTCTCTTGCACACACACAGACACTAACTCTCACAAACTAACACAAATTATCTCTCATTCTCGGATACATTAATTCTTTCACACACAGACACACACTCACACACACACACACACACACTCACACCCATTCTAAAACACACACTTTCACACTCTTTCTCTCTCTTGCACACACACAGACACTAACTCTCACAAACTAACACAAATTATCTCTCACTCTCGGATATATTAACTCTTTCACACACACTCACTCACATACAAAGACACACACTCAAGTGAAAAAACTGTAGGCCTGTGCAGTATGTTGCAAATTTCAATGTCGCTGTTCTGGCTGTGACTGTTTCCCACCAAACCCTGACATTTGCCTGTCTGGGCCTGATTTTAACCCAGACACACAAATAGAAACCCTAATTGTCCAGGTCATTCCCAGACAGGTGGCAACCCTATTTGGAGGGGCAGCAGATTTCACAATGCCTAGAGCAGCTCTAAAAGTACCAAAATAAACCTATAACATACCTCTTTGTCACTGTAATTCTAGTTTAAATAATTTATAGGGTACATTTTTGAAGCTCTGTATAGCTTGCTTCTACTGCCTCCCTGCCACCTTAGAAGAAGCAAGATGAATCAACCTGATACTCCCTTGTTCAGGGTGATTGACACGCCCTGCTCTTGAGCAATTGGTTGCACGATTTCAGGGGGCAGCATTGCACAAAAAAGTTCTTGTGCAATGTTAATTTTGCTACACAATGCAGCATTACAAGTGGCAGTTGCAGGAAGAAAGGCCCTCTACTTGCAAACCTACAATCATGATACATATTGACATAAGCAATTTTGAGACAACATAGCAAATAGTCGGCATTATGGACTTTGCAAATTATTAAATAGAAAAATTGCTGTGGATTGCAGGCAGAGAAATATAAAGAACAGGACACAAAACGTTTGGCTATAAAATTGCTAAATGTTCAGAAACATTATGTGAGCTCTCATCATGAAAGCAGGCTGCTCTTGCATACACAGTTTTTTGTTTTATTTTTGGTAAGTGCTTGTGAATACAGAATTTTTAACTACACTCTGGTGACAGAGATGCCATACAGGCTACTGGCCCTGAAGAAAAAGGAACATCTGTTTGCCTTTATAAGCCATTTGGATAACCAAATAAAATAATAATATACTTTTTGTTTTTAAAGGGATAGTAAATCCAATTTTTTTTTTCTTTAATGATTCAGATAGAGCATGCAATTTTAAGCAACAATTTGTCTTCGTTCTGTTGCTATCTTTATTTAAAAAGCAGGAATATAAAGCTTAGGAGCTGGCCCATTTTTGGTTCAGTACCTGGGTTATGCTTACTTATTGGTTGGCTGAATGTAGTCACTAATAAGCAAGCGCTGTCCAGGGTTCTGAACCTAAAATGGGCTGGCTCCTAAGCTTTATATTCCTGCTTTTTTAATTAAAGATAGCAGGAGAACTAAGAAAATATGATAGGAGTAATGAAAGAAAAAAATTGGGTTTTATTATCCCTTTAAGTTAGTGTAAGTGATATTAATAATGTGAGTAGCACAATGTGTTTGTTTTGTTTGCATTTTATTTATCAAAATGTAAAGTGCAGACTTCACAAGCCCTCTTCTGCTACCTAATTGGCCTTGGGAGGGGAGATATGATACTGAAAAGCAATGCTAGTTTTGCTACCAATGTGGCAGTGACTAGAATTGTCTACTCCAGTAACAGGTCTGCATTGGCTTCTCCAAATCAGGCAGATGGTGGGGAGCGTTTGGTCACTGAAAAATAGTTGTAGAAAAAAGGTGTTAATATATTCAAAATGTTTTCATGCTTGGCTGATATGTTAATTTGCAACAAGAAAGTCTTGTAATTACAATGTGTTTTATATTCTTTTTAAGCTATTTTCCACCTCCCCAGATTAGATTGTCTGCTTTCCTCCACTCATCTTCCTCTAGGCAACTAATATACAGGTCTGATAAGGATATCTCCTTGGCAGAGAGGGCTCTAAATGGTTATATGAGGTTTTATTTAGACACATTGCTTATCAGTACTAAAGCACTGCACTACAGAAAGACTGCATCCAAACTTAAAACATTTACACTGTCATTTTGTTAGCAAAATTTTGCACTGATGTGCAGTATCATTTTAAAAGCTTAATTTCTTCAGTTGAAGCCATTTTGGGGCAAATATGATTAAGATACAGTGATCAAACAATCTCTGTGTAGAATGTAGCAGGGCTAGCCTTGTCAAGTATGCACTTCCTATTTTCTCTGTGATGACAAAACCCACAATGACAGGAAAATAAGACGTTTACAAAAGTATATTGCAGTTTTTTGTTTTTACTCTCCAAAATTAAATATTTTATACTACAATATTAAAGTGTTTCATGTTTATTCTAGAGCTGTATAAAGGGGACATTGCTGCACTAACACCTACTCTTTTCTTTGTAGGATATTGTTCTCGGTGCCTGTTCCAGAGGATGCAGACTGTTCTCAATCTGCCACTTTGTGGATGTCACTGCTGACCTTAATACAACAAGAGCTGAATGCGAGTCAGGTATCGTTCATTCTTCTTCCCATCTACATATTTGAATTGAGTGTAGAAAAATAAACCTAGTTCTTTGACAAATACTAGTGCTCTGATTTGCAATTTATGGATTAAAGGGACATTCGTTCATGACTCCGACAGAACATACAATTTTAAACAGTTTTCCTAATTACTTCTTTTATCAAATGCTCTTCGTTTTTCTTGTTATCCTTTGTTGAAAAGCAGGGATATACGCTCAGGAGTGTGCACGTGTCGGCAGCACTATATGACAGCAGTTTTGCAACAATGTTATACATTAGCAAGAGAACTAGATGGCAGTACTATTTCCTGTCATGTAGTGCTTTAGGCATGTGCATGCTACCTACCTAGGTATCTCTTCAAAAAAACATTGTTTCAATCACGGCTGCCACATACATGTGCATGCTCCTGAGACTACCTAAGTATGTTTTTCAACAAAAGGTACCAAGAGAATAAAGCAAATTTGATAATAGGAGTATATTGGAAAGTTGTTAAAATTATACAATCATTCTGAATGGTGAAAGCTTAAAGGGACATGACACCCACATTTTTTCTTTTATGATTTAGAAAGAGAATGCAATTTTAAACATATTTCTAATTTACTTATATTATCTAATTTGTTTTATTCTCTTGATATTCTTTGCTGAAAAGCATATCTAGATATGCTCAGTAGCTGCTGATTGGTTGCTGCACAAAGAAGCCTCGTGTGATTGGCTCACCATGTGCATTGCTTTTTCTTCAACTAAGGATATCTAAAAAATGAAGCAAAATAAATAATGGAAGTAAATTGTAATGTTGTTTAAATTTCTATTCTCTATCTAAATCATGAAAGAAATATTTTGGGTTTAGTGGCCCTTTAAAGTGAATGTAAATTTTGATGCTTAAGTGCCCAGTTTTTAAAAATTAGATTAAAAACAGGGGCACTTTAATTCATCAAAATTTACATTTCACTCCTGTTGTGAAAAAAAACTTACCTTTTAATCTTTACAGCAGCTCCAGCTTCCTCTGCCTGTCGCAAAGCCTCTTCCTGGGTCTAAAATGAGGAATCAGGCTTCCTCCAATCACGGTGTTCAATCAGACACTGATCCCTCTGGGGGGAAGCTGTGATTGGAGGATGACCGATCCATCATATCTGACGTCAGAAATGGCTTGCGATGACCGGAGAAAGCTGGAGCGGCTGTCAAGCTTAAAAGATAAGTTGTTTTTTTTTTTGTTAATTTAATTTTAACTTTTGTGTCCCTTTAATAGCTTTAAAATGTTACAGTGCAGTTGCCATTTATGATGTTTTATTTTTATACTGGCAGTAGTTTTGCAGCAATGTTATACATTAGCAAGAGACATGCACTGCCTATCCAGATCTCTACAGCAAAGTTGAACATGAGAATGGAGCAAATTTCAAAAACTTTTTAAAAATGGTATTGTTATACATTGTTGTAAATGCTGATGCTCTTAACAATGCATAACATTGTTACAAATATTGTAGCGGACACGTGCATGCTCTTGAGCCTTTTCAAAAAAGGTACTTTCGTGATTTCAATACAGCATGCGATTTATAAAAAACGTTCTAATTTACTTCTATTTTTAATTTCTTTCATGTAATTAGCAAGAGTCCATGAGCTAGTGACGTATGGGATATACATTCCTACCAGGAGGGGCAAAGTTTCCCAAACCTCAAAATCCCTACAAATACACCCCTCACCACACCCACAAATCAGTTTTTACAAACTTTGCCTCCTATGGAGGTGGTGAAGTAAGTTTGTGCTAGATTCTACGTTGATATGCGCTCCGCAGCAGGTTGGAGCCCGGTTTTCCTCTCAGCGTGCAGTGAATGTCAGAGGGATGTGAGGAGAGTATTGCCTATTTGAATGCAATGATCTCCTTCTACGGGGTCTATTTCATAGGTTCTCTGTTATCGGTCGTAGAGATTCATCTCTTACCTCCCTTTTCAGATCGACGATATACTCTTATATATATATATATATATATACCATTACCTCTACTGATTCTCTTTTCAGTACTGGTTTGGCTTTCTACTACATGTAGATGAGTATCCTGGGGTAAGTAAGTCTTATTTTCTGTGACACTCTAAGCTATGGTTGGGCACTTTTTTAATAAAGTTCTAAATATATGTATTCAAACATTTATTTGCCTTGAATCAGGATGTTCAACATTCCTTTTTTTCAGACAGTCAGTTTCATATTTGGGATAATGCATTTGAATCAATCATTTTTCTTACCTTAAAAATTTGACTTTTTCCCTGTGGGCTGTTAGGCTCGCGGGGGCTGAAAATGCTTCATTTTATTGCGTCATTCTTGGCGCAGACTTTTTTGGCGCAAAAAAACTTTTCTGTTTCCGGCGTCATATGTGTCGCCGGAAGTTGCGTCATTTTTGACGTTCTTTTGCGCCAAAAATGTCGGCGTTCCGGACGTGGCGTCATTTTTGGCGCCAAAAGCATTTAGGCGCCAAATAATGTGGGCGTCTTATTTGGCGCTAAAAAAATATGGGCGTCGCTTTTGTCTCTACATTATTTAAGTCTCATTTTTTTCTTTGCTTCTGGTTGCTAGAAGCTTGTTCCTTGGCATTTTTTCCCATTCCTGAAACTGTCATTTAAGGAATTTGATCATTTTTGCTTTATATGTTGTTTTTTCTCTTACATATTGCAAGATGTCTCATGTTGCATCTGAGTCAGAAGATACTTCAGGAAAATCGCTGTCTGGTGCTGGAACTACCAAAGCTAAGTGTATCTGCTGTAAACTTTTGGTAGCTGTTCCTCCAGCTGTTGTTTGTATTAATTGTCATGACAAACTTGTTAATGCAGATAATATTTCCTTTAGTAATGTACCATTACCTGTTGCAGTTCCATCAACATCTAATGTTCAGAATGTTCCTGATAACATAAGAGATTTTGTTTCTGAATCCATCAAGAAGGCTATGTCTGTTATTCCTCCTTCTAGTAAACATAAAAAATCTTTTAAAACTTCTCTTTATACAGATGAATTTTTAAATGAACATCATCATTCTGATTCTAATGACTCTTCTGGTTCAGAGGATTCTGTCTCAGAGGTTGATGCTGATAAATCTTCATATTTATTTGAAATGGAATTTATTCGTTCTTTACTTAAAGAAGTACTAATTGCTTTAGAATTTGAGGATTCTGGTCCTCTTGATACTAAATCTAAACGTTTAGATAAGGTCTTTAAATCTCCTGTGGTTATTCCAGAAGTTTTTCCTGTTCCTGGTGCTATTTCTGAAGTAATTTCCAGAGAATGGAATAATTTGGGTAATTCATTTACTCCTTCTAAACGTTTTAAGCAATTATATCCTGTGCCGTCTGACAGATTAGAATTTTGGGACAAAATCCCTAAAGTTGATGGGGCTATTTCTACCCTTGCTAAACGTACTACTATTCCTTCGTCAGATGGTACTTCGTTTAAGGATCCTTTAGATAGGAAAATTGAATCCTTTCTAAGAAAAGCTTATCTGTGTTCAGGTAATCTTCTTAGACCTGCTATATCATTGGCTGATGTTGCTGCAGCTTCAACTTTTTGGTTGGAAACTTTAGCGCAACAAGTAACATATCATGATTCTCATAATATTATTATTCTTCTTCAGGATAAGGCGGTGTTGCGAACTTCTTTTGAATTTTTACCTAAGGTTGGGAATTCCAACAACATTAGTAGAGAAATTGTGGTTCCCTCATTATGTCCTAATCCTAAGAATTCTAAGGAGAAATCGTTGCATTCTTTGGATGTTGTTAGAGCTTTGAAATATTATGTTGAAGCTACTAAGTCTTTCCGAAAGACTTCTAGTCTATTTGTTATCTTTTCCGGTTCTAGAAAAGGCCAGAAAGCTTCTGCCATTTCTTTGGCATCTTGGTTGAAATCTTTAATTCATCATGCCTATGTCGAGTCGGGTAAAACTCCGCCTCAAAGGATTACAGCTCATTCTACTAGGTCAGTTTCTACTTCCTGGGCGTTTAGGAATGAAGCTTCGGTTGATCAGATTTGCAAAGCAGCAACTTGGTCTTCTTTGCATACTTTTACTAAATTCTACCATTTTGATGTATTTTCTTCTTCTGAAGCAGTTTTTGGTAGAAAAGTACTTCAGGCAGCGGTTTCAGTTTGAATCTTCTGTTTATGTTTTTCATTAAACTTTATTTTGGGTGTGGATTATTTTCAGCAGGAATTGGCTGTCTTTATTTTATCCCTCCCTCTCTAGTGACTCTTGCGTGGAAAGATCCACATCTTGGGTAGTCATTATCCCATAAGTCACTAGCTCATGGACTCTTGCTAATTACATGAAAGAAAACATAATTTATGTAAGAACTTACCTGATAAATTCATTTCTTTCATATTAGCAAGAGTCCATGAGGCCCGCCCTTTTTTGTGGTGGTTATGATTTTTTTTTGTATAAAGCACAATTATTCCAATTCCTTATTTTATATGCTTTCGCACTTTTTCTTATCACCCCACTTCTTGGCTATTCGTTAACCCCTTAATGATCGAGGACGTGCAGGGTACGTCCTCTTAAAAAAGTCACTTAACGACCAAGGACGTACCCTGCACGTCCTCGGTTTGGAAAGCAGCTGGAAGCGATCCTGATCACTTCCAGCTGTTTTCCGGTTATTGCAGGATGCCTCGATATTGAGGCATCCTGCAATAACATTTTTTACCCCTCCGGTGCAGAGAGAGCTACTCTGTGGCCCTCTCTGCACCGGACATCGATGGCCGCATTCGTTGGTGGGTGGGAGCTGAGGTGGGTGGGCGGCCATCGATGGCTTCTTAGTCAGAGAGGGGGGCGGGATCGGGGGCGGTATCGCCGGGGGGCGCGCACGGGGGGTGGCGGGCGGGCGCGTGCACGGGGCGGGAGCGGGTGGGAACCGCTACACTACAGAAAAAAGTTACAAGTAAATTGTAAAAAAATGATAATAAACTTTTTTTTTTTAAAGCATCTAAGGGATCAGGAAGGGGTGGGGGGTTGGTATTGGGGGGGGGGGAAGCTACACTACAGAAAAGGGACATTTTTTTAATAGTAACAGCATATTTTTCACTAAAATGGGGACAGCTGCCAGTACCCAAGATGGCGCACATTAAGTCAGAGGGGGAGGGTTAGAGAGCTGTTTGGTGGGGGATCAGTGAGGTTGGGGGCTAAGGGGGATCCTACACATAAGCATATGTAAATATGCTAAAAAAAATGCACAAAAAAGCCAAAATGTTCCTTTTATTTTAGTACTGGCAGAGTTTCTGCCAGTACTTAAGATGGCGGGGACATTTGTGGGGTAGGGGAGGGAAGAGAGATGTTTGGGAGGGATCAGGGGGTCTGATGTTTCAGGTGGGAGGCTGATCTCTACACTAAAGCTAAAATTAACCCTGCAAGCTCCCTACAAGCTACCTAATTAACCCCTTAACTGCTAGCCATAATACACGTGTGATGCGCAGCGCCATTTAGCAGCATTCTAATTACCAAAAAGCAACGCCAAAGTCATATATGTCTGCTATTTCTGAACAAAGGGGATCCCAGAGAAGCATTTACAACCATTTGTGCCATAATTGCACAAGCTGTTTGTAAATGATTTCAGTGAGAAACCTAAAATTGTGAAAAATTTAACGTTTTTTTTAATTTGATCGCATTTGGCGGTGAAATGGTGGCATGAAATATACCAAAATGGGCCTAGATCAATAATATGCTTTTTTTAAATTAAAAAATGTCCCTTTTCTGTAGTGTAGCTTCCCCCCCCCCCAATACCAACCCCCCACCCCTTCCAGATCCCTTAGATGCTTTGGAAAAAATAAGTATTTAATTTTATTTGACATTTTACTTTTAAATTTTTTTCTGTAGTGTAGCGGTTCCCACCCGCCCCGTGCACGCGCCCGCCCGCCACCCCCTGTGCACGCCTGTGCGCGCCCCCGAAGGCTCCGCCCCGATCCCGCCCCCTCCACCTTCCAGATCTCACCGATGGCCGCCCACCCGCCTCCCAAGTCGGCTCCCACCCACCAACGATACCGGCCATCGATGTCCGGTGCAGAGAGGGCCACAGAGTGGCTCTCTCTGCATCGGATGGCCAAGGGGGGTTATTGCAGGATGCCTCCATATCGAGGCATCACTGCAATAACCGGAAAGCAGCTGGAAGCGAGCAGGATCGCTTCCAGCTGCTTTCCAGACCAAGGACGTACGCCACACGTCCTCGGTCATTAACTGCATTTTTTTTGAGGACGTGTGGCGTACGTCCTTGGTCGTTAAGGGGTTAAAGGGACATGAAACCCAAATGTTTTCTTTCATGATTTAGAAAAAGCCTGCAATTTTAAACAACTTTCTAATTGACTTCTATTATCTAATTTGCTTTAATCTCTTGATATAATTAGCTGAAAAGCATATCTAGATATGCTCAGTAGCTGCTGATTGGAAGCTGCACATAGATGTCTCATGTGATTGGCTCACCCATGTGCATTGCTATTTCTTCAACAAAGGATTACTAAAGAATGAAGCAAAATAGATAATAGAAGTAAATTGGAATGTTATTTAAAATTGTATTATTTACCTGAATCATGAAAGAAAAATGTTGGGTTTAGTGTCCCTTAAAGACCTTATCATGCTTTTGTATTGTTTTAGCGTTACTTCATTTACATTGACTAATCTTAAAGGGACAGGAAACCCCAAAATTTTCTTTCATGATTTGGATAGAACATACAATTTTCAAATTTGCTTCGTTCTCTTGTTATCCTTTGATGAAGGAACAGCATTGCACTACTGGCAGCTAGATGAACACATCTAGTCGGCCTATCACAAGACACATTTTTGCAAGCATCAATTGGCATCCGCTCCCACTAGTGTAGGATATGTGCGTATTCTTTTTCAACAAGTGATACCAAGAGAACAAAGCACATTTGAAAATAAAAGTGAATTTAAAAGTGTCTTAAAATTACATGCTCCATCGGAATCATGCAAGTTTAAATTTGACTTTCCTATCCCTTTAACAAATCAATTATAGGTCAAAACTTGCTTATATTTAGTTATAAAAGAGTACAGAAAAGCAACAAGGAAATATGGCTATATAAGAAGCAAACATACTCCCTTGTATTGATAAATCCCAAGAGCACGCATGGATAACCCTTGTTTATGTTTGTGCAGCTTGTGTTGAAGCCTACGCCAAAGTAGAAGAGCAGTATGGATGCACCACGGGCTGCCGGAATCAGCAACCAGAAGTCGAGGACCAGAAAGAAAAGGTATTAACACCTCTTATTTTCCATTGTCGGATGCATGAAATGTTTGTGCTCTGAGTGTGCTTGAACATTATTTAATATTTGCAACACAAAGTTCAGAAAAGGATACACTATTATATGTCAGGTCTCAGATATAAAACGCTAGATCCCTTTTGAATTGCTGTTGCATTTCTAATCTACTAAATATACATTCTTTAAAAAAAATACACTAGTGAGGAGTTTAGTTCCTTCACTTCCTGGAATCTTCAATATCTACAAGTTTGATGCCTGAAACTCCTGTAAGCAGTCAATTACCAATCACTGTTTCACTCTTCTACTTTCATATTGCTTAAAGTGAAGGTAAAGTTTTACCTATTTGTAAACACTATTGTATTAGTCATAGTGTAAATAAATAAATCGCTAACTTTTTCCCCCAATACATTATCTATTTATATAAAAACTTGTTTTATATTTATCTTCCGTTACGAACCTGACTCCTCCTAACAGACACTTCCTTATTTTAGAGTGAGTGACGTATAGAGCGGTCTCACCCGCTCTATACTTGTCTACAAAGTGCGTTCACGAGGATCTAAGTTACCTGCGCATGCGCATAGCGGCGACTACTTTTCAAAAATCATTGCTTAATGTAATTAAAATAATGATAATAACATCGTTACTAACTTTCAATAAAATGTGGTGCCCGTCAGGATTGGTGCCGTAGATAGAAACAAATGTATTATGCCGGCTATTTAATAATATCAATACGCATGCGCGTAACGGGAGCGCGCTTGTCTTGCAAGCCAAGAAAATATTTCTGAACGCATGCGCAGATCATCCAGGAGGCGGATCACGTAGATTGACGGCCGCCTGACGGCCGCCTAACGGCCAGAATTTCAATAGGCTGCTACAAAAACGTGACCTGACAGAAAAAAATAAATAAAGACAGGTTGAATTTACGAAGCAAAAAAAAGTAAGTATAAAAAGCGAAAACTCAGTTTAGACTAATAATTAAAAAAAAGTGATGAATGAAACTACTATTCAATTAGGGCAATAATTATAATTAGATATTGAAATCAAGTCAACTTTACCTTCACTTTAAAGGTATATGAAAGTGTAAAAAAAAAAAAAGTCCACTACTTTATTATAAGTTCATTACTTTTGGGAAATACAGAACCTGGCCACCAGGAGGAGGCAAAGACACACCAGCCAAATACCTCCCCCACTTCCCTCATCCCCCAGTCTTTCGTCACAGGAGGTTGGCAGAGAAGTGTCGGAAGATTACGGAGTTGTCTCTTATGGAGGGTGGTTCTCCTCAAGATGGGACGGGAGTTTTAAGTAGTCCTGTCAGCCTCTCAGTGAGAGCATAGATGAAAGTTAGAGTCCGGAGATGCAGGGAGAGTCTTTCTGCAAAACCATCCCGACTTATATTAACAGCTCCATAAGCAATCAGCGTTGACGAGTTTCGCTGCAAGCTTTCTTCACTCAAGTCCATGTCAGAAGCAACGCTACTATCTGTCAAACTTGAAGGACCGTGTTGCTGTTCCACAGCATAGATTCCGGTAAAATCGTTTCATTTTCCTTTCATTGTGGGAATGTAATGTAAATGATAGAAGACAGGGTCTCATTGGGACTCCTTTACCTTTATAGAATCAAGGGTTAATATCTCCTGAGGGTGGTTATTGAGCAGTGGGGGACTTTAATCATGTTTGTTATGTGATTCTGTCTGTGTGTAGAAATATTGGGACTCATGGCTATTACGGAACGTACATTTTTTCGAGCTATGCAGTTCTTGTGGACTAGCGTGCTTTTCTTTGGCCTACATTTTGCACCTCATGACCGGGCGTGGTCACGTTTTCACTCTCCATTTCTGTATTCATGACCGAGCGTCGGTGGAGAGGATCCGTTTCTCTTCTTGTCTGGGTCATAGGAGGTGGTGAGTGCCTCAGACATTGGTGATGTAAGTTGCCAGTTGTTTTTGTCCATAATTTAATAAGTTACGCTATGGAGGATTCTGATTGTTCGGAGAAGGATTTCTCTGATTCAGATTCTGTTACTTGCGTAGATTGTGGGGAAGCCAGCCCAATCAATTATGTTCCGTATGTCGTAATGGAGTGCTCTCTTCTCCCTCTGACAAGAGGTTAGAGACCGATGAGCCATCCACCTCTGAGGATTCTGTGTCCCATGAGGTGCGTTCCCTAGAATATTCTGTTCCTACACAGGCAGTTGTCCTGTATACCGTTACACCTTCTCCGGAAGGAGGTTTGTTCCCACCAGAGGTTACTGCACGGTTCAGCATGGCCATATCTCTGGCGTTGGCGCGCTTACATCTTCCTAATTGCAAGAGACGAGTTCATCCGTGTCCCCTTAACCTGGGGCGTCAGGTGCGAGTTTGATTATATCGGATCTTTCCTCTGGGGAAGCGGTTTCTGCTGAGGCTTCAGGGGTACAGCCTTCAGGGTCGGAGCCTTTAGATGCCCCGCCGGAGGTGGATTTTGCCTTTAGATTCAGACTGGCACGCCTGCGTGTACTGCTGCGGCATGTGTTGGCGGCCTTGGAGGATACCAGTTCTGATTCGTCAACGGATCCTCAGGGTTCTGAATCAGATGGCAAACAGCGCTAGACGAGTAGAGGGATGAGATCCTATTCCTGGTCGTCTCTTGTTTTTGTGTGTCTAATCCCAGTTCTGAGCTCCTGAGGATTAGGATATCTGACAGTCTTATCCTGTTAGTGTTTCCATTCCTCTTTGGCGTTTACCTGCGGTTGCGGCCTACTTTCTTTTGATCCGGTTAGGATGTGTTTTATTTCTTTATTTTAGAGCTTGTGACTGTTGTGGATTTTTCCTTTTTAGGAAAATTCTTTCTTATTGGGATTTTAATGCTAGCGATTTTATGGTTGCAATAGATGTTACTTCCTGCGGAAGTTCAAATTATAAAAAAAAACATATTTTAAGACAATGTTTAAGCCTCAAGCCTTATTTGTCTGTCGTTTGTCTGTTTGTTTAGTCTAGCCCTGCTAGGGTTTAGAACTTTTAGTTCTCCCTTGGACAGTTCGTTTGTACCCTGGTCAGCATGCTGGCCTGGTTGGGTACTAGTTCACTCTGTTCTTTTGAGGTTTATATCAGACATATTGTATCCTTGACAACAGGCTAGTCCTGTTTTGGGTACTAGGCTTGCTTACTTCTTCTTAAGAGGTTGTTTACTTGTTTTTTACAAGCTATAGGAGGCCCTTCTATCCTAGATGTCAGGCTGGTCCTAGTTTATTTCATCTTGGTGGGGCGTCCAAGTGTTTTGTCCCTACATAGCTTATGTGGTTTGCTGGGATTACAAATTCTGCTATGGCAGTATGTTTGAAGTTCCTGAGGTCCTTTGGATAGGAGCTAGAGTCCTCCCTTCCGAGGGGGGGAGGGGGGTTTCGGATGACAGCGTGGAGATCTCCAGTATCTGGTGTAGGGGGCGATTATTCCCCCCCTATTGGTACTCCTTGTGGATGAAATGGTCCACTCTTCAGATCTCTTTCACCAGTGTTCTCTCCTCTTTTTTGAGGATTGGTGTACTTTTCGCTTCCCCTTGCCTTTAGGGTAGGTTGTCGGTCATCTGGTTAAGGAGTCCCGGTTTTTAGGGACTTTTTTTTTTCTTCCTAGCAGTATCCTCCTTTTGATCATATATACTTGGGGATCTGGGGGATTGTTATGCAGTCTATATTGCCATTGCCTGATAGGAGTTTTTGGATGCTCGTTCATTCAGGATTCCTTGAGTTATAGGTTTTCCGGGGTTGATCCAGACTGGATCTTTAGAGACTGTCATATTCTCTCTCTCATGGAGTTCTGATCTCTTTTGGATCCTTCCTTTTTCTTCGGACTTTGTGGGTGTTATCTTAGCAGCCTTTTGGGGCTGAGTGGGCAGCCACTGGGATACATCATGAGAGATCAGAGTTCAAGACCCCTTGGGGGTGTGGCATGCATCAACTTTCGTGCAGCTTTCATATCCAGGTAACTTTGTGGTTGTTCCGCAAGGTTTTTGGTTTTGATCCGGCACCTGGTTTTGGGGGTCCGGTTTTTTTAACCTAGTCCTTGTCTTTGACTTGGCATTTGGTTAATCTGTTTTTCCAGATTTTATTGATCTTGGTCTGTCCAGCGTTCAGTAGTAGGCTTGTTTCTTCTGTTAAGTGTGATCAGTCCACGGGTCATCATTACTTGTGGGATATTATCTGCTCCCCTACAGGAAGTGCAAGAGGATTCACCCAGCAGAGTTGCTATATAGCTCCTCCCCTCTACGTCACCTCCAGTCATTCTCTTGCACCCAGCAACTAGATAGGTCGTGTGAGAGGACTATGGTGATTATACTTAGTTTTATATCTTCAATCAAAAGTTTGTTATTTTATAATAACACCGGAGTGTGTTATTACCTCTCTGGCAGAGTTTGAGGAAGAATCTACCAGAGTTTTGCTATGATTTTAGCCGGAGTAGTTAAGATCATATTGCTGTTCTCGGCCATCTGAGGAGTGAGGTAAACTTCAGATCAGGGGACAGCGGGCAGATGAATCTGCATAGAGGTATGTAGCAGTTTTTATTTTCTGACAATGGAATTGATGAGAAAATCCTGCCATACCGATATAATGTCATGTATGTATACTTTACACTTCAGTATTCTGGGAGAATGGTAATTCACTAGAATTACACTGTAAGAAAGACATAAAGCTGTTTAATAACTAGAGATTATGTTTAACGTTTTTGCTGGAATGTAAAATCGTTTTCATTTACTGAGGTACTGAGTGAATAAATGTTTGGGCACTATTTTTCCACTTGGCAGTTGCTTAAATCTGTTTTTTTCTGTCAGTTTCTGTTCTCCCTCACTGCTGTGTGTGTGGGGGAGGGGCGCTTTTACTATGCATCAAATATTTCAGTCAGCAACTAATTGTATTCCCTGCATGATCCGGTTCATCTCTACAGAGCTCAGGGGTCTTCAAACTTATTTTGAGGGAGGTAATTTCTCTCAGCAGAGCTGTGAGAATTATAGTTTGACTGAGATAAAAACGTTTATTCTGTAATTTGTTTCCTGCTTTCAGAAATTGTTATCTTTGCTAATGGGATTAAACCTTTGCTAAAGTTGTGTTGTTTAATTGCTGAGGGGAACAATCCTTTGCTAAAACTGTATATTCTGACAAAGATTGATGCTATAACTTAATTATTTTAACTGTTATAATTTTTTTCTGTGCTTCTTAAAGGCACAGTTCGTTTTCATATTATTTGTAAATTACTTTGAAAAGTATTTTCAAGTTGCTGTTTATTTGCTAGTGTGTTAAACATGTCTGATTCAGAGGAATATCTCTGTGCTATATGTGTTAATGCCAAAGTGGAGCCCAATAGAAATTTATGTACTAAATGTATTGATGCTACTTTAAAAAACAGTCAATATGTACAAATTGAACATATTTCACCAAACAACGAGGGGAGAGTTATGCCGACTAACTCGCCTCACGTGTCAGTACCTGCATCTCCCGCTCAGGAGGTGCGTGATATTGTAGCGCCGAGTACATCTGGGCGGCCATTACAAATCACATTACAAGATATGGCTACTGTTATGACTGAAGTTTTGGCTAAACTACCAGAACTAAGAGGTAAACGTGATCACTCTGGGGTGAGAACAGAGTGCGCGGATAATGCAAGGGCCATGTCTGATACTGCGTCACAGTTTGCAGAACGTGAAGACGGAGAGCTTCATTCTGTGGGTGACGGTTCTGATCCAAATAAACTGGACTCAGACATTTCAAATTTTAAATTTAAGCTTGAGAACCTCCGTGTGTTACTAGGGGAGGTATTAGCGGCTCTGAATGATTGTAACACAGTTGCAATCCCAGAGAAAATGTGTAGGTTGGATAAATATTTTGCGGTACCGACGAGTACTGACGTTTTTCCTATACCTAAGAGACTTACTGACATTGTTACTAAGGAGTGGGATAGACCCGGTGTGCCTTTCTCACCCCCTCCTATATTCAGAAAGATGTTTCCAATAGACGCCGCCACACGGGACTTATGGCAAATGGTCCCTAAGGTGGAGGGAGCAGTTTCTACTTTAGCAAGCGTACCACTATCCCAGTGGAGGATAGCTGTGCTTTTTCAGATCCAATGGATAAAAAAATTAGAGGGTTACCTTAAGAAAATGTTTGTTCAACAAGGGTTTATATTGCAACCTCTTGCATGTATTGCGCCTGTCACGGCTGCAGCAGCATTTTGGTTTGAGTCTCTGGAAGAGACACTTCAATCACCCACACTAGATGACTTCACACACAAACTTAAATTCCTTAAGTTAGCTAATTCATTTATTTCAGATGCCGTAATACATTTAACTAAACTTGCGGCTAAAAATTCAGGATTCGCCATTCAGGCACGCAGAGCTCTGTGGCTGAAATCCTGGTCAGCTGATGTTACGTCTAAATCTAAATTGCTTAATATTCCTTTCAAAGGGCAGACCTTATTCGGGCCCGGCTTGAAAGAGACTATTGCTGACATTACAGGAGGTAAAGGTCATGCCCTGCCTCAGGACAAGGCCAAAGCCAAGGCTAGACAGTCCAATTTTCGTTACTTTTGTAATTTCAAAGCAGGAGCAGCATCAACTTCCTCTGCACCAAAACAGGAAGGAGCTGTTGCTCGCTACAGACAAGGCTGGAAACCTAACCAGTCCTGGAACAGGGGCAAACAGGCCAGAAAACCTGCTGCTGCCCCTAAGACAGCATGAATTGAGGGCCCCCGATCCGGGACCGGATCTAGTGGGGGGCAGACTTTCCCTCTTCGCCCAGGCTTGGGCAAGAGATGTTCAGGATCCCTGGGCGTTAGAGATCATATCTCAGGGATACCTTCTGGACTTCAAATCCTCTCCCCCAAGAGGGAGATTTCATCTGTCAAGGTTGTCAACAAACCTAACAAAGAAGGAAGCGTTTCTACGCTGCGTACAAGATCTTTTATTAATGGGAGTGATCCATCCAGTTCCGCGGTTGGAACAAGGACAAGGGTTTTACTCAAATCTGTTTGTAGTTCCCAAAAAAGAGGGAACCTTCAGGCCAATCTTGGATTTAAAGATCCTAAACAAATTCCTAGGAGTTCCATCGTTCAAGATGGAAACTATTCGAACAATTTTGCCCATGATCCAAGAGGGTCAGTACATGACCACAGTGGATTTAAAGGATGCTTACCTTCACATACCGATTCACAAAAGCCATTACCGGTATCTAAGGTTTGCCTTTTTAGACAGGCATTACCAGTTTGTAGCTCTTCCATTCGGACTGGCTACGGCTCCAAGAATCTTCACAAAGGTTCTGGGCACTCTTCTGGCGGTACTAAGACCGCAAGGAATTTCAGTAGCTCCGTACTTAGACGACATACTGATACAAGCTTCAAGCCTTCAAACTGCCAAATCTCATACAGAGATAGTACTGGCATTTCTAAGGTCGCATGGATGGAAAGTGAACGAAGAGAAAAGTTCTCTCTTTCCACTCACAAGAGTTCCCTTCCTGGGGACTCTGATAGATTCTGTAGAAATGAAGATTTACCTGACAGAGGACAGGTTAACAAAACTTCAAAGTGCATGCCGTGTCCTTCATTCTATTCAACACCCGTCAGTAGCTCAATGCATGGAGGTAATCGGACTAATGGTAGCAGCAATGGACATAGTTCCTTTTGCACGCCTACATCTCAGACCACTGCAACTGTGCATGCTAAGTCAGTGGAATGGGGATTACTCAGATTTGTCCCCCACTCTAAATCTGAATCAAGAGACCAGAAATTCTCTTCTATGGTGGCTTTATCGGCCACATCTGGCCAGGGGAATGCCATTCAGCAGGCCAGACTGGTCAATTGTAACAACAGACACCAGCCTACTAGGTTGGGGCGCTGTCTGGAATTCTCTGAAGGCTCAGGGACTATGGAATCAGGAGGAGAGTCTTCTTCCAATAAACATTCTGGAATTGAGAGCAGTCCTCAATGCTCTTCTGGCTTGACCCCAGTTAACAACTCGGGGGTTCATCAGGTTCCAGTCGGACAACATCACGACTGTAGCTTATATCAACCATCAGGGAGGGACAAGAAGCTCCCTAGCAATGATGGAAGTATCGAAGATAATTCGCTGGGCAGAGTCTCACTCTTGCCACCTGTCTGCAATCCACATCCCGGGAGTGGAGAACTGGGAGGTGGATTTCTTAAGTCGTCAGACTTTTCATCCGGGGGAGTGGGAACTTCATCCAGAGGTCTTTGCCCAAATACTTCGACGTTGGGGCAAACCAGAGATAGATCTCATGGCGTCTCGACAGAACGCCAAGCTTCCGCGCTACGGGTCCAGATCCAGGGATCCGGGAGCGGTCCTAATACATGCCTTGACAGCACCATGGACCTTCAGGATGGCTTATGTGTTTCCACCTTTCCCGATGCTTCCTCGATTGATTGCCAGAATCAAACAGGAGAAAGCATCAGTGATTCTAATAGCGCCTGCATGGCCACGCAGGACTTGGTATACAGATCTGGTGGACATGTCATTCTGTCCACCTTGGTCGTTACCTCTGAAACAGGACCTTCTGATTCAGGGTCCTTTCAAACATCAAAATCTAACTTCTCTGAAGCTGACTGCTTGGAAATTGAACGCTTGATCTTATCAAAGCGTGGTTTTTCTGAGTCAGTTATTGATACCTTAATACAGGCTAGGAAGCCTGTTACCAGAAAGATTTACCATAAAATATGGCGTAAATACCTATATTGGTGCGAATCCAAAGGTTACTCTTGGAGTAAGGTTAGGATTCCTAGGATATTGTCTTTTCTACAAGAAGGTTTAGAAAAGGGGTTATCCGCTAGTTCCTTAAAGGGACAGATCTCAGCTCTGTCCATTCTGTTACACAAGCGTCTGTCAGAAGTTCCAGACGTTCAGGCTTTTTGTCAGGCTTTGGCCAGGATTAAACCTGTGTTTAAAGCTGTGGCTCCACCATGGAGTTTAAACCTTGTTCTTAACGTTTTACAGGGTGTTCCGTTTGAACCCCTTCATTCCATTGTTATAAAGTTGTTATCTTGGAAAGTTCTATTTTTAATGGCTATTTCCTCGGCTCGAAGAGTCTCTGAGTTATCAGCCTTACATTGTGATTCTCCTTATTTGATTTTTCACTCGGATAAGGTAGTTCTGCGTACTAAACCTGGGTTCTTACCTAAGGTAGTCACTAACAGGAATATCAATCAGGAGATTGTTGTTCCATCCTTGTGCCCAAATCCTTCTTCGAGGAAGGAACGTCTTTTGCACAATCTGGATGTAGTTCGTGCCCTTAAATTTTATTTACAGGCAACTAAAGATTTTCGACAAACGTCTTCCCTGTTTGTCGTTTACTCTGGTCAGAGGAGAGGTCAAAAAGCTTCTGCTACCTCTCTCTCTTTTTGGCTTCGTAGCATAATTCGTTTAGCTTATGAGACTGCTGGACAGCAGCCTCCTGAAAGAATTACAGCTCATTCCACTAGAGCTGTGGCTTCCACTTGGGCCTTTAAGAATGAGGCCTCTGTTGAACAGATTTGCAAGGCTGCAACTTGGTCTTCGCTTCATACTTTTTCCAAATTTTACAAATTTGACACTTTTGCTTCCTCGGAGGCTATTTTTGGGAGAAAGGTTCTTCAGGCAGTGGTTCCTTCTGTATAAAGAGCCTGCCTATCCCTCCCGTCATCCGTGTACTTTTGCTTTGGTATTGGTATCCCACAAGTAATGATGACCCGTGGACTGATCACACTTAACAGAAGAAAACATAATTTATGCTTACCTGATAAATTCCTTTCTTCTGTAGTGTGATCAGTCCACGGCCCGCCCTGTTTTTTTAAGGCAGGTAAATATTTTTTAAATTATACTCCAGTCACCACTACACCCTTGGCTTCTCCTTTCTCGTTGGTCCTTGGTCGAATGACTGGAGGTGACGTAGAGGGGAGGAGCTATATAGCAACTCTGCTGGGTGAATCCTCTTGCACTTCCTGTAGGGGAGCAGATAATATCCCACAAGTAATGATGACCCGTGGACTGATCACACTACAGAAGAAAGGAATTTATCAGGTAAGCATAAATTATGTTTTTCCCGGTCCTGGGGAAATCTCCTTGTTCCTACTGGGGCAGTTCTTTTCTCTCTTCTGGAGAGATGGAGGAAGTTTTTCCTGGGAATATTCTTTACTGGAATATTCCTGGGTTTCTTCGTTTTCCTTCTCTTTGGAAGAATCTGGTCTACTGCGCCTATCCGGTTGGCTCTTCTGGAGGTAGTTTTCCTCCTCTAACTCTAGGAGTTTCAGTGAGTCGAGGGTTTCTCTTGTCTGCAGTGTACCATTCTTACGGGTTCCTGAGGGGTAATGAGTATAGGTATCCTAGATCCCGAGTTAGTCTCTCTGGGTGTTGGTGCCTCTTTTCTGCTTCCTTTGCTTAGGAACTCGTATCTGATCTCTGGGCCTTGTCGATACTGGGATTTTTTAATCTCTCTTGTCCTTTGGGACATTGACAGTCGCTTTTGCGATAGGACTGTTCGATCGGAGTAGGGGTCAGGAATTCTGACTGCTCTGTTTGGGCATCGACCACGTCTCATGTCTCCCGAAGGATCCTTTCTTAAGTTGGGAGACCTCGCAGTTGGTTCGGGAACCTTCCCATAGCGAGTAGTTTGATTCTTCTTTATTGGTCAGGGTGTTTGTACTCCCTTACCCTGTTTTCTAGTAGGGGGGAGTTGGTCCGCCCTGCTTTCTGAGTTTTTTCTCTTGTTACTTTCCAGGGATGTCCTGGTGCAAGTTTGCTAGCTACTTGGTTGGCTAGTTACTATGGTTTGACGTTTAGTCTAACTGCCTATCCAATGGAAGCCTGCGGCTTTCGTTTGTGGCGTACACAGATGTTACGGGTGTTCAGTTTCTCTGTGCTAGTTCAGCTATCTATGTTAAGGTTGTCTTGGTCTACCTTTTATCCTTTTGTCCTTCTGGGACTTCGGTTCTCGTTAAGGCTTTAGTTTGGTTCCTTTTGGATCCATGCAGAAGGTGGTCTGGAATTTTTTCTTTCCTTTCTCTCCTCCGTTGGTAGAGTATTCTCTATGAGACTTTGTCCTCTTGCAGCCTGGCAGCCGCTCTTTTTCGAGTTAGGCTAGGGGCTTCTCTCTCTGTTTTGTCCTTGAATCTTTGGGGATTGTTTCTGGATGTTCATTCGGACCTTCTTATCTGATTCTTCCCTTCTTTTGGTTAGGGAGAATGTGGTGTGGGTCTAGAGAGTGGGACTTTTGTCTCTTCAGGGTTTTTTGTGCTCTGTGGAGTCCAGATTTTAGAGTGATCTCTAACTGGGATCCTTACGGTCCTATTTGATGGGCAGTTACCTTGTCCTCTTTCCATGTTTTTGTTTTTACTGCTTCTGTTGAAATGGTTTTTTATCAGGAATCTGGGTTGTGTCAGGCTGTGGTGCTATCAGAATCGGCCGCCTTTTTTTGTTCCCGTCCGTTTTGCATTCAGTGTCCTCTATAAGCTTGGGTATTGATTTCCCAAAAGTAATGAATGCAGCTGGGGACTCTCCCTGTTTTAAGAAGAAAAACTTAAATGATGCTTACCTGATCATTTTCTTTTCTTCTGTACGGGGAGAGTCCACAGCTCCCCGCACCTTTTTTTTCTGTGAGCGGCCTTAAATTCTTTTGTATTCGTTCTTCTGGCACCTTTTTTCACCCTGATATTTCTCCTACTGTTTCTTGTTCCCTTGGCAGAATGACTGGGGGATAAGGGAAGTGGGGAGGGGGGGTTGGGGTTTATTTAAGCCTTTGACTGGGGTGTCTTTGCCTTCTCCTGGTGGCCAGGTTCTGTATTTCCCAAAAGTAATGAATGCAGCTGTGGACTCTCCCCGTACAGAAGAAAAGACAATTATCAGGTAAGCATAATTTAAGTTTATTATTAGTTATTATTGCTCTATTGCTTGTGTATAGCTATGTGTTTAACCCAAGCAAATGCATTAAACACATAGTTAAAGACCGCTTTACAGCATCAGTGCACTATTGGAAACTAGATGAGTACATTTGGTGAGCCTATGACAAGAGGCATGTGCAGCCACCAATCACCAGCTAGCTCCCAGTGGTTAAGGATTATTTTCAACAAAGGATACTGAGAAAACAAAGTACATTTGAAAATAGAAGTGCATTTAAAAGTGTCTTAAAAGGACATGCTCTATCTAAATCATGTAAGTTTATTATTGACTTTCTTATCTCTTTTAGCTATAGTGGATCGCGAAGCACAATTTGGCCTATAGTCCTCCCTGGGTTAGTTCCACGATGAAGGTTCCTTTGTTACGCTGAAAAGGAAATATTTATACACATTAACATGCATATATAGACAAATTAATAATTCCTGTTCTCTTTTTAAATTAGTATAAGACTCCTTGCCTTTATATCCAGCTCCAAGGATACTGTCATGAGCACCTGAGATTGTGTGGGGTGTTTAAAAGGACATGAAACCCATTTTTTTCTTTCATGATTCAGGTAGAGCATGTGATTTTAAATCTAATTTGTATAGTTCTCTTGGTATTCTCTGTTGAAAAGGATACCTAGGTAGGCTGAAGAACTGCTGATTGGTGGGTGCACATATATGCCTCGTGTTATTGGCTCACCAAGTGTGTTCAGCTAGCAAACAGTAGTGCATTGCTGCTTCAACAACAAAGGATACCAAGAGAATAACACAAATTTGATAATAGAAGTAAATTGGAAGTTGTTAAAAATTGTATTTCTTTCATGTAATTAGCAAGAGTCCATGAGCTAGTGACGTATGGGATATACATTCCTACCAGGAGGGGCAATGTTTCCCAAACCTCAAAATGCCTATAAATACACCCCTCACCACACCCACAAATCAGTTTTACAAACTTTGCCTCCCATGGAGGTGGTGAAGTAAGTTTGTGCTAGATTCTTCGTTGATATGCGCTTCGCAGCAGGCTGGAGCCCGGTTTTCCTCTCAGTGTGCAGTGAATGTCAGAGGGATGTGAAGAGAGTATTGCCTATTTGAATTCAATGATCTCCTTCTACGGGGTCTATTTCATAGGTTCTCTGTTATCGGTCGTAGAGATTCATCTCTTACCTCCCTTTTCAGATCGACGATATACTCTTATATATACCATTACCTCTACTGATTCTCGTTTCAGTACTGGTTTGGCTTTCTACTACATGTAGATGAGTGTCCTGGGGTAAGTAAGTCTTATTTTCTGTGACACTCTAAGCTATAGTTGGGCACTTTTATATAAAGTTCTAAATATATGTGTTTAAACATTTATTTGCCTTGATTCAGGATGTTCAACATTCCTTATTTCAGACAGTCAGTTTCATTATTTGGGATAATGCATTTGAATAATCAATTTTTCTTACCTTAAAAATTGACTTTTTTTCCTGTGGGCTGTTAGGCTCGCGGGGGCTGAAAATGCTTCATTTTATTGCGTCATTCTTGGCGCGGACTTTTTTGGCGCAAAAATTTTCTTTGTCATTTCCGGCGTCATATTTGTCGCCGGAAGTTGCGTCATTTTTTTTGACGTTTTTTGCGCCAAAAATGTCGGCGTCACCGGATGTGGCGTCATTTTTGGCGCTTAAAGCATTTAGGCGCCAAATAATGTGGGCGTCTTTTTTGGCGCTTAAAAAAATATGGGCATCATTATTGTCTCCACATTATTTAAGTCTCATTGTTTATTTTCTTCTGGTTGCTAGAAGCTTGTTCATTGGCATTTTTTCCCATTCCTGAAACTGTCTTTTAAGGAATTTGATCAATTTTGCTTTATATGTTGTTTTTTCTATTACATATTGCAAGATGTCTCAGATTGACCCTGAATCAGAAGATACTTCTGGAAAATTGCTGCCTGATGCTGGATCTACCAAAGTTAAGTGTATCTGTTGTAAACTTGTGGTAACTGTTCCTCCGGCTGTTGTTTGTAATGAATGTCATGACAAACTTGTTAATGCAGATAATATTTCCTTTAGTAATGTTCCATTACCTGTTGCTGTTCCATCAACATCTAATATTCAGGGTGTTCCTGTTAACATAAGAGATTTTGTTTCTAAATCTATTAAGAAGGCTATGTCTGTTATTCCTCCTCCTAGTAAACGTAAAAGGTCTTTTAAAACTTCTCATTTTTCAGATGAATTTTTAAATGAACATCATCATTCTGATTCTGATAATGATTCTTCTGGTTCAGAGGATTCTGTTTCAGAGGTTGATACTGATAAATCTTCATATTTATTTAAAATGGAATGTATTCGTTCTTTGCTTAAAGAAGTCTTAATTGCATTAGAAATAGAGGAATCTGGTCCTCTTGATACTAAATCTAAACGTTTGAATACGGTTTTTAAACCTCCTGTAGTTATTTCAGAGGTTTTTCCCGTCCCTGATGAAATTTCTGAAGTAATTTCCAGAGAATGGAATAATTTGGGTAATTCATTTACTCCTTCTAAACGGTTTAAGCAATTATATCCTGTGCCATCTGACAGATTAGAGTTTTGGGACAAAATCCCTAAGGTTGATGGGGCTATCTCTACTCTTGCTAAACGTACTACTATTCCTACGGCAGATAGTACTTCCTTTAAGGATCCTTTAGATAGGAAAATTGAATCCTTTCTAAGAAAAGCTTACTTATGTTCAGGTAATCTTCTTAGACCTGCTATATCTTTGGCGGATGTTTCTGCAGCTTCAACTTTCTGGTTGGAAGCTTTAGCACAACAAGTAACAGATCATAATACTCATAGCATTGTTAATCTTCTTCAACATGCTAATAATTTTATTTGTGATGCCATCTTTGATATCATTAGGGTTGATGTCGGGTATATGTCTTTAGCTATTTTAGCTAGAAGAGCTTTATGGCTTAAAACTTGGAATGCTGATATGTCTTCTAAGTTAACTTTGCTTTCCTTTTCTTTCCAGGGTAATAAATTGTTTGGTTCACAGTTGGATTCTATTATTTCAACTGTTACTGGGGGGAAAGGAACTTTTTTACCACAGGATAAAAAATCTAAAGGTAAATTTAGGTCTGCTAATCGTTTTCGTTCCTTTCGTCACAATAAGGAACAAAAGCCTGATCCTTCCCCTACAGGAGCGATATCAGTTTGGAAACCATCTCCAGTCTGGAATAAATCCAAGCCTTTTAGAAAGCCAAAGCCAGCTCCCAAGTCCACATGAAGGTGCGGCCCTCATTCCAGCCCAGCTGTTAGGGGGCAGATTACGATTTTTCAAAGAAATTTGGATCAATTCGATTCACAATCTTTGGATTCAGAACATTGTTTAACAAGGGTACAGAATAGGCTTCAAGATAAGGCCTCCTGCAAGAAGATTTTTTCTTTCCCGTGTCCCAATAAATCCAGTGAAGGCTCAAGCATTTCTGAAATGTGTTTCAGATCTAGAGTTGGCTGGAGTAATTATGCCAGTTCCAGTTCTGGAACAGGGGCTGGGGTTTTACTCAAATCTCTTCATTGTACCAAAGAAGGAGAATTCCTTCAGACCAGTTCTGGATTTAAAATATTGAATCGTTATGTAAGGATACCAACATTCAAAATGGTAACTATAAGGACTATTCTGCCTTTTGTTCAGCAAGGGCATTATATTTCTCCAACATAGGTGTGTCCGGTCCACGGCGTCATCCTTACTTGTGGGATATTCTCTTCCCCAACAGGAAATGGCAAAGAGCCCAGCAAAGCTGGTCACATGATCCCTCCTAGGCTCCGCCTACCCCAGTCATTCTCTTTGCCGTTGTACAGGCAACATCTCCACGGAGATGGCTTAGAGTTTTTTAGTGTTTAACTGTAGTTTTTATTATTCAATCAAGAGTTTGTTATTTTGAAATAGTGCTGGTATGTACTATTTACTCAGAAACAGAAAAGAGATGAAGATTTCTGTTTGTATGAGGAAAATGATTTTAGCAACCGTCACTAAAATCCATGGCTGTTCCACACAGGACTGTTGAGAGCAATTAACTTCAGTTGGGGGAACAGTGTGCAGTCTCTTGCTGCTTGAGGTATGACACATTCTAACAAGACGATGTAATGCTGGAAGCTGTCATTTTCCCTATGGGATCCGGTAAGCCATGTTTATTACTATCGTAAATAAGGGCTTCACAAGGGCTTATTAAAACTGTAGACTTTTTTTGGGCTAAATCGATTCATTATTAACACATATTTAGCCTTGAGGAATCATTTTATCTGGGTATTTTGATATAATAATATCGGCAGGCACTGGTTTAGACACCTTATTCTTTAGGGGCTTTCCCAAAGCATAAGCAGAGCCTCATTTTCGCGCCGGTGTTGCGCACTTGTTTTTGAGAGGCATGGCATGCAGTCGCATGTGAGAGGAGCTCTGATACTTAGAAAAGACTTTCTGAAGGCGTCATTTGGTATCGTATTCCCCTTTGGGCTTGGTTGGGTCTCAGCAAAGCAGATACCAGGGACTGTAAAGGGGTTAAAGTTCAAAACGGCTCCGGTTCCGTTATTTTAAGGGTTAAAGCTTCCAAATTTGGTGTGCAATACTTTTAAGGCTTTAAGACACTGTGGTGAAAATTTGGTGAATTTTGAACAATTCCTTCATGTTTTTCGCAATTGCAGTAATAAAGTGTGTTCAGTTTAAAATTTAAAGTGACAGTAACGGTTTTATTTTAAAACGTTTTTTGTACTTTGTTATCAAGTTTATGCCTGTTTAACATGTCTGAACTACCAGATAGACTGTGTTCTGAATGTGGGGAAGCCAGGATTCCTATTCATTTAAATAAATGTGATTTATGTGATAATGACAATGATGCCCAAGATGATTCCTCAAGTGAGGGGAGTAAGCATGGTACTGCATCATTCCCTCCTTCGTCTACACGAGTCTTGCCCACTCAGGAGGCCCCTAGTACATCTAGCGCGCCAATACTCCTTACTATGCAACAATTAACGGCTGTAATGGATAATTCTGTCAAAAACATTTTAGCCAAAATGAACACTTATCAGCGTAAGCGCGGCTGCTCTGTTTTAGATACTGAAGAGCATGACGACGCTGATAATAATATTTCTGAAGGGCCCCTAACCCAGTCTGATGGGGCCAGGGAGGTTTTGTCTGAGGGAGAAATTACTGATTCAGGGAACATTTCTCAACAGGCTGAACCTGATGTGATTGCATTTAAATTTAAGTTGGAACATCTCCGCATTCTGCTTAAGGAGGTATTATCCACTCTGGATGATTGTGACAAGTTGGTCATCCCAGAGAAACTTTGTAAAATGGACAAGTTCCTAGAGGTGCCGGGGCTCCCAGAAGCTTTTCCTATACCCAAGCGGGTGGCGGACATTGTTAATAAAGAATGGGAAAGGCCCGGTATTCCTTTCGTCCCTCCCCCCATATTTAAAAAATTGTTTCCTATGGTCGACCCCAGAAAGGACTTATGGCAGACAGCCCCCAAGGTCGAGGGAGCGGTTTCCACTTTAAACAAACGCACCACTATACCCATAGAGGATAGTTGTGCTTTCAAAGATCCTATGGATAAAAAATTAGAAGGTTTGCTTAAAAAAATGTTTGTTCAGCAAGGTTACCTTCTACAACCAATTTCATGCATTGTCCCTGTCGCTACAGCCGCATGTTTCTGGTTCGATGATCTGATAAGAGCGGTCGATAGTGATTCTCCTCCTTTGGAGGAGATTATGGACAGAATCAATGCTCTCAAATTGGCTAATTCTTTCACCCTAGACGCCACTTTGCAATTGGCTAGGTTAGCGGCTAAGAATTCTGGGTTTGCTATTGTGGCGCGCAGAGCGCTTTGGTTGAAATCTTGGTCGGCTGATGCGTCTTCCAAGAACAAGCTACTTAACATTCCTTTCAAGGGGAAAACGCTGTTTGGCCCTGACTTGAAAGAGATTATCTCTGATATCACTGGGGGTAAGGGCCACGCCCTTCCTCAGGATCGGCCTTTCAAGGCAAAAAATAAACCTAATTTTCGTCCCTTTCGTAGAAACGGACCAGCCCAAGGTGCTACGTCCTCTAAGCAAGAGGGTAATACTCCTCAAGCCAAGCCAGCTTGGAGACCAATGCAAGGCTGGAACAAGGGAAAGCAGGCCAAGAAACCTGCCACTGCTACCAAGACAGCATGAAATGTTGGCCCCCGATCCGGGACCGGATCTGGTGGGGGGCAGACTCTCTCTCTTCGCTCAGGCTTGGGCAAGAGATGTTCTGGATCCTTGGGCGCTAGAAATAGTCTCCCAAGGTTATCTTCTGGAATTCAAGGGACTTCCCCCAAGGGGGAGGTTCCACAGGTCTCAGTTGTCTTCAGACCACATAAAAAGACAGGCATTCTTACATTGTGTAGAAGACCTGTTAAAAATGGGAGTGATTCATCCTGTTCCATTAAGAGAACAAGGGATGGGGTTCTACTCCAATCTGTTCATAGTTCCCAAAAAAGAGGGAACGTTCAGACCAATCTTAGATCTCAAGATCTTAAACAAGTTTCTCAAGGTTCCATCGTTCAAGATGGAAACCATTCGAACTATTCTTCCTTCCATCCAGGAAGGTCAATTCATGACCACGGTGGATTTAAAGGATGCGTATCTACATATTCCTATCCACAAGGAACATCATCGGTTCCTAAGGTTCGCATTCCTGGACAAACATTACCAGTTCGTGGCGCTTCCTTTCGGATTAGCCACTGCTCCAAGGATTTTCACAAAGGTACTAGGGTCCCTTCTAGCTGTGCTAAGACCAAGGGGCATTGCTGTAGTACCTTACTTGGACGACATTCTGATTCAAGCGTCGTCCCTTCCTCAAGCAAAGGCTCACACGGACATTGTCCTGGCCTTTCTCAGATCTCACGGATGGAAAGTGAACGTGGAAAAGAGTTCTCTATCCCCGTTAACAAGGGTTCCCTTCTTGGGAACAATAATAGACTCCTTAGAAATGAGGATTTTTCTGACAGAGGCCAGAAAAACAAAGCTTCTAGACTCTTGTCGGATACTTCATTCCGTTCCTCTTCCTTCCATAGCTCAGTGCATGGAAGTGATCGGGTTGATGGTAGCGGCAATGGACATAGTTCCTTTTGCGCGCATTCATCTAAGACCATTACAACTGTGCATGCTCAGTCAGTGGAATGGGGACTATACAGACTTGTCTCCGAAGATACAAGTAAATCAGAGGACCAGAGACTCACTCCGTTGGTGGCTGTCCCTGGACAACCTGTCACAAGGGATGACATTCCGCAGACCAGAGTGGGTCATTGTCACGACCGACGCCAGTCTGATGGGCTGGGGCGCGGCTGGGGATCCCTGAAAGCTCAGGGTCTTTGGTCTCGGGAAGAATCTCTTCTACCGATAAATATTCTGGAACTGAGAGCGATATTCAATGCTCTCAAGGCTTGGCCTCAGCTAGCGAGGGCCAAGTTCATACGGTTTCAATCAGACAACATGACAACTGTTGCGTACATCAACCATCAGGGGGGAACAAGGAGTTCCCTAGCGATGGAAGAAGTGACCAAAATCATTCTATGGGCGGAGTCTCACTCCTGCCACCTGTCTGCTATCCACATCCCAGGAGTGGAAAATTGGGAAGCGGATTTTCTGAGTCGTCAGACATTGCATCCGGGGGAGTGGGAACTCCATCCGGAAATCTTTGCCCAAGTCACTCAGCTGTGGGGCATTCCAGACATGGATCTGATGGCCTCTCGTCAGAACTTCAAAGTTCCTTGCTACGGGTCCAGATCCAGGGATCCCAAGGCGGCTCTAGTGGATGCACTAGTAGCACCTTGGACCTTCAAACTAGCTTATGTGTTCCCGCCGTTTCCTCTCATCCCCAGGCTGGTAGCCAGGATCAATCAGGAGAGGGTGTCGGTGATCTTGATAGCTCCTGTGTGGCCACGCAGGACTTGGTATGCAGATCTGGTGAATATGTCATCGGCTCCACCTTGGAAGCTACCTTTGAGACGAGACCTTCTTGTTCAGGGTCCGTTCGAACATCCGAATCTGGTTTCACTCCAGCTGACTACTTGGAGATTGAACGCTTGATTTTATCGAAGCGAGGGTTCTCAGATTCTGTTATTGATACTCTTGTTCAGGCCAGAAAGCCTGTAACTAGAAAGATTTACCACAAAATTTGGAAAAAATATATCTGTTGGTGTGAATCTAAAGGATTCTCTTGGGACAAGGTTAAGATTCCTAGGATTCTATCCTTCCTTCAAGAAGGATTGGAAAAAGGATTATCTGCAAGTTCCCTGAAGGGACAGATTTCTGCCTTGTCGGTGTTACTTCACAAAAAACTGGCTGCTGTGCCAGATGTTCAAGCCTTTGTTCAGGCTCTGGTTAGAATTAAGCCTGTTTACAAACCTTTGACTCCTCCTTGGAGTCTCAATTTAGTTCTTTCAGTTCTTCAGGGGGTTCCGTTTGAACCCTTGCATTCCGTTGATATTAAGTTATTATCTTGGAAAGTTTTGTTTTTAGTTGCAATTTCTTCTGCTAGAAGAGTTTCAGAATTATCTGCTCTGCAGTGTTCTCCTCCTTATCTGGTGTTCCATGCAGATAAGGTGGTTTTACGTACTAAACCTGGTTTTCTTCCAAAAGTTGTTTCTAACAAAAACATTAACCAGGAGATTATCGTACCTTCTCTGTGTCCGAAACCAGTTTCAAAGAAGGAACGTTTGTTGCACAATTTGGATGTTGTTCGCGCTCTAAAATTCTATTTAGATGCTACAAAGGATTTTAGACAAACATCTTCCTTGTTTGTTGTTTATTCTGGTAAAAGGAGAGGTCAAAAAGCAACTTCTACCTCTCTCTCTTTTTGGATTAAAAGCATCATCAGATTGGCTTACGAGACTGCCGGACGGCAGCCTCCCGAAAGAATCACAGCTCATTCCACTAGGGCTGTGGCTTCCACATGGGCCTTCAAGAACGAGGCTTCTGTTGATCAGATATGTAGGGCAGCGACTTGGTCTTCACTGCACACTTTTACCAAATTTTACAAGTTTGATACTTTTGCTTCTTCTGAGGCTATTTTTGGGAGAAAGGTTTTGCAAGCCGTGGTGCCTTCCATTTAGGTGACCTGATTTGCTCCCTCCCTTCATCCGTGTCCTAAAGCTTTGGTATTGGTTCCCACAAGTAAGGATGACGCCGTGGACCGGACACACCTATGTTGGAGAAAACAGAATTTATGTTTACCTGATAAATTACTTTCTCCAACGGTGTGTCCGGTCCACGTCCCGCCCTGGTTTTTTTAATCAGGTCTGATAATTTATTTTCTTTAACTACAGTCACCACGGTACCATATGGTTTCTCCTATGCAAATATTCCTCCTTAACGTCGGTCGAATGACTGGGGTAGGCGGAGCCTAGGAGGGATCATGTGACCAGCTTTGCTGGGCTCTTTGCCATTTCCTGTTGGGGAAGAGAATATCCCACAAGTAAGGATGACGCCGTGGACCGGACACACCGTTGGAGAAAGTAATTTATCAGGTAAACATAAATTCTGTTGTCCACAATAGATTTACAAGATGCATATCTGCATATCCCGATTCATCCAGATCACTATCAGTTTCTGAGATTCTCTTTCCTAGACAAGCATTACCAGTTTGTGGCTCTGCCGTTTGGCCTAGCAACAGCTCCAAGGATTTTTACAAAGGTTCTCGGTGCCCTTCTATCTAATCAGAGAACAGGGTATTGTGGTATTTCCTTATTTGGACGATATCTTGGTACTTGCTCAGTCTTCACATTTAGCAGAATCTCATACGAATCGACTTGTATCGTTTCTTCGAGAACATGGTTGGAGGATCAATTTACCAAAGAGTTCGTTGATTCCTCAGACAAGGGTAACCTTTTTAGGTTTCCAGATAGATTCAGTGTCCATGACTCTGTCTCTGACGGACAAGAGACATCTGAAATTGGTTTCAGCTTGTCGAAGCCTTCAGTCTCAATCATTCCCTTCGGTAGCCTTATGCATGGAAATTCTAGGTCTTATGACTGCTGCATCGGACGCGATCCCCTTTGCTCGTTTTCACATGCGACCTCTTCAGCTCTGTATGCTGAACCAGTGGTGCAGGGATTATACAAAGATATCTCAATTAATATCTTTAAAACCGATTGTACGACACTCTCTGACGTGGTGGACAGACCACCATCGTTTAGTTCAGGGGGCTTCTTTTGTTCTTCCGTCCTGGACTGTGATCTCAACAGATGCAAGTCTGACAGGTTGGGGAGCTGTATGGGGGTCTCTGACAGCACAAGGGGATTGGGAATCTCAGGAGGCGAGATTACCAATCAACATTTTGGAACTCCGTGCAATTTTCAGAGCTCTTCAGTCGTGGCCTCTTCTAAAGAGAGAGTCGTTCATTTGTTTCCAGACGGACAATGTCACAACCGTGGCATATGTCAATCATCAAGGAGGGACTCACAGTCCTCTGGCTATGAAAGAAGTATCTCGAATACTTGTATGGGCGGAATCCAGCTCCTGTCTAATTTCTGCGGTTCAT
Source organism: Bombina bombina (assembly GCF_027579735.1). Lineage (NCBI taxonomy): Eukaryota > Metazoa > Chordata > Amphibia > Anura > Bombinatoridae > Bombina > Bombina bombina. The sequence continues at coordinate 791,046,711 of NC_069500.1, forward strand.
ATCCCAGGTATAGACAATTGGGAAGCGGATTATCTCAGTCGCCAAACGTTACATCCGGGCGAATGGTCTCTTCACCCAGAGGTATTTCTTCAGATTGTTCAAATGTGGGGACTTCCAGAAATAGATCTGATGGCTTCTCATCTAAACAAGAAGCTTCCAAGGTATCTGTCCAGATCCAGCGATCCTCAGGCGGAAGCAGTGGATGCATTGTCACTTCCTTGGAAGTATCATCCTGCTTATATCTTTCCGCCTCTAGTTCTTCTTCCAAGAGTGATTTCCAAGATTCTAAAGGAGCGTTCGTTTGTTCTGCTGGTGGCTCCAGCAAGGCCTCACAGGTTTTGGTATGCAGATCTTGTCCGGATGGCTACTTGCCAACCGTGGACTCTTCCGTTAAGACCAGACCTTCTATTGCAAGGTCCCTTTTTCTATCAGGATCTCAAATCCTTAAATTTGAAGGTATGGAGATTGAACGCTTGATTCTCAGTCATAGAGGTTTCTCTGACTCCGTAATTAATACTATGTTACAGGCTCGTAAATCTGTATCTAGGAAGATATATTATCGAGTCTGGAAGACTTACATTTCTTGGTTTTCTTCTCATCATTTTTCTTGGCATTCTTTTAGAATTCCTAGAATTTTACAGTTTCTTCAGGATGGTTTGGATAAAGGTTTGTCTGCAAGTTCCTTGAAAGGACAAATCTCTGCTCTTTCTTTCTTTTTCACAGAAAGATTGCTAGTCTTCCTGATATTCATTGTTTTGTACAGGTTTTGGTTCGTATAAAACCTGTTATTAAGTCAATTTCTCCTCCTTGGAGTTTGAATTTGGTTCTGGGGGCTCTTCAAGCTCCTCCGTTTGAACCTATGCATTCGCTGGATATTAAATTACTTTCTTGGAAAGTTTTGTTTCTTTTGGCCATCTCTTCTGCTAGAAGAGTTTCTGAATTATCTGCTCTTTCTTGTGAGTCTCCTTTTCTGATTTTTTATCAGGATAAGGCGGTGTTGCGAACTTCATTTAAATTTTTACCTAAGGTTGTGAATTCTAACAACATTAGTAGAGAAATTGTGGTTCCTTCATTGTGTCCTAATCCTAAGAACTCTAAGGAAAGATCGTTGCATTCTTTGGATGTAGTTAGAGCTTTGAAATATTATGTTGAAGCTACTAAAGATTTCCGAAAGACTTCTAGTCTATTTGTTATCTTTTCTGGTTCTAGGAAAGGTCAGAAGGCCTCTGCCATTTCTTTGGCGTCTTGGTTAAAGTCTTTGATTCATCATGCTTATGTTGAGTCGGGTAGAACTCTGCCTCAAAGGATTACAGCTCATTCGACTAGGTCAGTCTCTACTTCCTGGGCATTTAAGAATGAAGCTTCGGTTGATCAGATTTGCAAAGCAGCAACTTGGTCTTCTTTGCATACTTTTACTAAATTCTACCATTTTGATGTGTTTTCTTCTTCTGAAGCAGTTTTTGGTAGAAAAGTACTTCAGGCAGCTGTTTCAGTTTGATTCTTCTGCTTATAATTTCAGTTTTTTTCATTATAAGATTTAAACTTTGTTTTTGGGTGTGGATTATTTTTCAGCGGAATTGGCTGTCTTTATTTTATCCCTCCCTCTCTAGTGACTCTTGCGTGGAAGATCCACATCTTGGGTATTCATTATCCCATACGTCACTAGCTCATGGACTCTTGCTAATTACATGAAAGAAAACATAATTTATGTAAGAACTTACCTGATAAATTCATTTCTTTCATATTAGCAAGAGTCCATGAGGCCCGCCCTTTTTGTGGTGGTTATGATTTTTTTGTATAAAGCACAATTATTCCAATTCCTTATTTTTTATGCTTTCGCACTTTTTTCTTATCACCCCACTTCTTGGCTATTCGTTAAACTGAATTGTGGGTGTGGTGAGGGGTGTATTTATAGGCATTTTGAGGTTTGGGAAATTTTTGCCCCTCCTGGTAGGAATGTATATCCCATACGTCACTAGCTCATGGACTCTTGCTAATATGAAAGAAATTAATTTATCAGGTAAGTTCTTACATAAATTATGTTTTTTATGTTTTCTTAATCATGAAATAAATGTTTTGGATTTCATATCCCTTTAAACCAATGGAAGATGGCCAGTCTTCCTATTTTTAAAATACAAATCCACATTAATCGGTTTGCACACAACAATACAGTTTAAATACATGAATGCCATATAAAAGGGAAATAGGTTCACTTTGTTAACCATTGCATTCCTCTGGTGATATTTAATTATCAAATTACACAAAATAACACCATGCTCCTAGAAATCCACGTGAATTGATACCTGGCACTTCTTTCTTAAAGGGACAGGAAAGCCCAACATTTTATTTAATGATTTAAATAGAACATACAATTTTAAACACCTTTCCAATTTACTTCTATTATCAAATTTGCTTTAGTCTCTTGTTATCCTTTGGTGAAGGAACAGCATTGCACTACTGGCAGCTAGCTGTACACATATACCTGTAGTTAGCCATTCACAAGAGACAAATGTGTGCAGGCACCAATTAGCAGCTAGCTCCTAGCTCCCACTATGTGTATTCTTTTTTAACAAGGGATACTAAGAGAATAAAGCACATTTGAAAATAGAAGTGAATTTAAAAGTATCTCAAAATTACATGCTATCTGAATCATGCAAGTTTAATTTTGACTCCCCGATCCCCTTAAGTTAGAAGAATTGTCTGCTCAAGGAATGGCCACATCACATTTTATTGATCCCAAATCACCACACTGCTGACTTATTTAATATCTGTAACCTATCTCTCCCCGATGCGTTTTGTGCACTTCATCAGGTTTTCATAGCATATGCAGGTGTGTTACATAAATGGAAGCAAGTGGCTCCCATCTTAGAAAGAAATCTGTACTATACTTAACACATGCCAGCCCTGTATGGCTGATCAGAGTCTAAGTTCTCTATACTTAACAACACATTAACAGGGCTATTTTCACGTACTGAATTCAAAACCCAGGAAAAATGTTTGTGACTATAACATTGGTTGTGCACATGGGTAAAACACACTGACATTGCAGCTGCCATATTAGATGATGTTAGGAAGCAGTTTTAACGAGATACAAATGATACCTGCTCAATCAATTATGGTTTAAAAAGTAATAATAAACACTTCTGCACTAATAAAAATGAATCAAATCCATAAGCCAACAAACACACGTCACCACTATACAGATAATGCTCCTGTTTAAATCCCTTAAAGAGACATACACACATCTCTCTTGCTATGGAGCATATCTGATTAATTGCACGTCTCCTTTTAGCATCAGTACACACTATTAAAAAAGTATAAATAAACATGTAGTTTTACTCTTACTTTTAAAAGGGACAGTAAACAGAAACAACTTTGCAATATATTTTCATTATTTTGTCCCATTTTCATGTAATTTACTTCTGAAAATTGAGCAATTTCTAATTCTCTGAACTTGAAAGGTACCTGCTGATTTCTTAAGGCTAACCCTGCTATATACATTTCCTTAATTGGCTATATCGGATAACAACTGTAAAACAATGCACTCTATACTAACATTATTGCTGGGGCTAGCCTTGTTGTCTCAGGACTGAGGCCCCAACTCGTTGCTCTACATAAGGCCACTTGGGTATCCACCTGGTGCTACCCTTATACCACACCCACAATTCAGTTTTACAAACTTTGCCTCCTATGGAGGTGGTGAAGTAAGTTTTTGCTTGATTTTTATGATTTATTCTATGATAAGCGCTTCTAAGCATTCTGAAGCCCAATTCCTCTGAGTACAGTGTTTGTCAGAGGGATGTAAAGAGAGTATCGCCTATTGATTTTATTGTTTCCCTCGCGGGGGAATCTTTTCAAGGGTTCTCTGTTATCGGTCGTAGGGATTCATCTCCTACCTCCCTTTTCAGATTGACGATATACTCTTATATACCATTACCTCTGCTGATAGTTTTCAGTACTGGTTTGGCTATCTGCTATATGTGGATGGGCGTCTTTCGGTAAGTATGTATCATTATTTAAAACACTCTCAGCTATGGTTTGGCGCTTTATGTATTAATATAAAGTTTTAAATATATGTATTTCTCCAACATTGGTGTGTCCGGTCCACGGCGTCATCCTTACTTGTGGGAATATCTCTTCCCCAACAGGAAATGGCAAAGAGTCCCAGCAAAGCTCGCCATATAGTCCCTCCTAGGCTCCGCCCACCCCAGTCATTCTCTTTGACGTTGCACAGGCAACATCTCCACGGAGATGGTTAGGAGTTTTTGGTGTTTAAATGTAGTTTTTTTTATTCTTCTATCAAGTGTTTGTTATTTTAAAATAGTGCTGGTATGTATTATTTACTCTGAAACAGAAAAGGATGAAGATTTCTGTTTGTGAGAGGAAGATGATTTTAGCAGACAGTAACTAAAATCGATTGCTGTTTCCACATAGGACTGTTGAGATGAAGTAACTTCAGTTGGGGGAAACAGTTAGCAGACTTTTCTGCTTAAGGTATGACTAGCCATATTTCTAACAAGACTGTGTAATGCTGGAAGGCTGTCATTTCCCCTCATGGGGACCGGTAAGCCATTTTCTTAGTCTCAAACAGAATAAAGGGCTTAATATGGGCTATTAAACTGGTAGACATTTTTATGGGCTAAATCGATTGCTTTATTTGGACATTTTATACATGTTTATGCTGATAATTCACATTTATAAACTTGGGGAACGTTTTTTAACGGCAGGCACTATGTTAGACACCTTTCCAGTCAGGGAGGGCCTTCCCAGTTGTAGGCTGAGCCTCATTTTCGCGCCATTACTGCGCAGTTGTTTTTGAGAGCAAGACATGCAGATGCATGTGTGAGGATCTGAAAGTAGCTGGAAAAGTTTCTAGAAGGCGTCATTTGGTATCGTATTCCCCTCTGGGCTTGGTTAGGTCTCAGCAAAGGCTGTAGCTGGGACTGTATAGGGGTTAAATTTGTAAACGACTCTGGTTCCGTTATTTTAAGGGTTAAAGCTCTGAAAATTGGTGTGCAATACTCTTAATGCTTTAAGACACTGTGGTGAAATTTTGGTAATTTTTGAACAATTCCTTCATACTTTTTCACATATTCAGTAATAAAGTGTTTCTGTTTAAAATTTAAAGAGACAGTAACGGTTTTGTTTTAAAACGTTTTTTGTGCTTTATTGACAAGTTTGCGCCTGTTTAACATGTCTGTGCCTTCGGATAAGCTATGTTCTATATGTATGAAAGCCAATGTGTCTCCCCATTTAAATTTGTGTGATAATTGTGCCATAGCGTCCAAACAAAGTAAGGACAGTACTGCCACAGATAATGAAATTGCCCAAGATGATTCCTCAGATGAGGGGAGTAGACATGATACTACATCATCTCCCACTGTGTCTACACCAGTTTTGCCCACGCAGGAGGCCCCTAGTACATCTAGCGCGCCAATGCTTATTACCATGCAACAATTGACGGCTGTAATGGATAACTCCATAGCAAATATTTTATCCAAAATGCCTGCATATCAGAGAAAGCGCGATTGCTCTGTTTTAAACACTGAAGAGCAGGAGGGCGCTGATGATAATTGTTCTGTCATTCCCTCACACCAATCTGAAGTGGCCATGAGGGAGGTTTTGTCAGATGGGGAAATTTCAGATTCAGGAAAAATTTCTCAACAAGCTGAACCTGATGTTGTGACATTTAAATTTAAATTAGAGCATCTCCGCGCACTGCTTAAGGAGGTGTTATCTACTCTGGATGATTGTGACAACTTGGTCATTCCAGAGAAATTATGCAAGATGGACAAGTTTCTAGAGGTTCCGGTGCACCCCGACGCTTTTCCTATACCCAAGCGGGTGGCGGACATAGTGAATAAGGAGTGGGAGAAGCCCGGCATACCTTTTGTTCCCCCCCCTATATTTAAGAAATTATTTCCTATGGTCGACCCCAGAAAGGACTTATGGCAGACAGTCCCTAAGGTCGAGGGGGCAGTTTCTACTCTAAACAAGCGCACTACTATTCCTATCGAGGATACAGGTATACCTCACTTTACAGCGCTTCACTAATACAGCGCTTTGTGGAGCTGAAGTTCAACCGCTAAGGATTTTGAAATAGTGCTGTAATCATCGTGAGATTGTGAGAAAAGTGACTTGGACCATTTTGTTATGGTTAGTTCACTTACCTTACTGCTTTACAGTGCAATCTGTGTCTCTGTGTTATAGTCTGGCAAATTTTACTACAGTAATTGACAATATTTTACAGGTACAGTATTTATTGAATACTGTGCTGTACAAGTGTTAAACTAAATGCAGCACTATTGCACCCCTAATTTATGTTAGTTCAAACATGTTTTCAAGTTTTTAAACACACTGGCAAGTGAAAAGAAAGCTAAAACCGCATTGTTTCACTTTAAGGCGGTTTTCACTTTACAGCGGGGCTCCGGTCCCTAACCTGCTGTATGAGTGGGGTATACCTGTAGTTGTGCTTTCAAAGATCCTATGGATAAAAAATTGGAAGGTTTGCTTAAAAAGATTTTTGTACAGCAAGGTTACCTTCTACAACCCATTTCGTGCATTGTTCCTGTCACTACAGCAGCGTGGTTCTGGTTCGAGGAACTAGAAAAGTCGCTCAGTAGAGAGACTCCATATGAGGAGGTTATGGACAGAGTTCACGCACTTAAGTTGGCTAACTCTTTTATTTTAGATGCCGCTTTGCAATTAGCTAGATTAGCGGCGAAAAATTCAGGGTTTGCAATTGTGGCGCGCAGAGCGCTTTGGCTAAAGTCTTGGTCAGCGTATGTATCATCCAAGACAAAATTGCTTAACATCCCTTTCAAAGGTAAAACTCTATTTGGACCAGAATTGAAAGAGATTATCTCAGACATCACTGGGGGAAAGGGCCACGCCCTTCCTCAAGATAGTCCTTTCAAGGCCAAGAATAAGTCTAATTTTCGTTCCTTTCGCAATTTCAGGAATGGACCGGCCTCTAATTCTGCATCCTCTAAGCAAGAGGGTAATGCCTCACAGCCCAAACCAGCCTGGAAGCCTATGCAAGGCTGGAACAAGGGTAAGCAGGCCAAGAAGCCTGCTGCTGCTAACAAAACAGCATGAAGGAGTAGCCCCCGATCCGGGACCGGATCTAGTAGGGGGCAGACTCTCTCTCTTTGCTCAGGCTTGGGCAAGAGATGTTCAGGATCCCTGGGCACTAGAAATAGTTTCTCAGGGTTATCTTCTGGAATTCAGGGAACTACCCCCAAGGGGAAGGTTCCACATGTCTCACTTATCCTTAAACCAAATAAAGAGACAGGCGTTCTTACATTGTGTAGAAGACCTGTTAAAGATGGGAGTGATACACCCAGTTCCAATAAAGGAAGAAGGAATGGGATTTTATTCAAATCTGTTCGTAGTTCCCAAAAAAGAGGGAACTTTCAGACCAATTTAGGATTTGAAGATCCTAAACAAATTTCTCAGGGTACCATCGTTCAAGATGGAAACCATTCGAACGATTCTACCCACTATCCAGGAAGGTCAATTTATGACTACCGTGGATCTAAAGGATGCGTACCTACATATTCCTATCCACAAAGAACATCATCAGTTCCTAAGGTTCGCCTTTCTGGACAAACATTACCAGTTTGTGGCCCTCCCATTCGGGTTAGCCACTGCTCCAAGGATTTTCACAAAGGTACTAGGGTCCCTTCTAGCGGTTCTAAGACCGAGGGGCATTGCAGTAGTACCATACTTGGACGACATTCTAATACAAGCGTCGTCCCTGTCAAAAGCAAAGGCTCATACAGAGATCGTTCTGGCCTTTCTCAGATCACACGGATGGAAGAGTTCCCTTCTTGGGAACAATAATAGATTCCTTAGAAATGAGGATTTTTCTGACAGAGGTCAGAAAGTCAAAACTTCTAAGCACTTGTCAAGTTCTTCATTCTGTTCCATGTCCTTCCATAGCGCAGTGCATGGAAGTAGTAGGGTTGATGGTTGCAGCAATGGACATAGTTCCTTTTGCACGAATTCATCTAAGACCATTACAACTGTGCATGCTCAAACAGTGGAATGGGGACTATACAGACTTGTCTCCAATGATTCAAGTAGATCAGAAGACCAGAGATTCACTCCGTTGGTGGCTGACCCTGGACCATCTATCCCAGGGAATGAGCTTCCGCAGACCAGAGTGGGTCATTGTCACGACCGACGCCAGTCTAGTGGGCTGGGGCGCGGTCTGGGAATCCCTGAAAGCTCAGGGACTATGGTCTCGGGAAGAGTCTCTTCTCCCGATAAACATTCTGGAACTAAGAGCGATCTTCAATGCTCTCAGGGCTTGGCCTCAGCTAGCAAAGGCCAGATTCATAAGATTCCAATCAGACAACATGACGACCGTTGCGTATATCAATCATCAGGGGGGAACAAGGAGTTCCCTGGCGATGAAAGAAGTGACCAAAATAATTCAATGGGCGGAGGATCACTCCTGCGACCTATCTGCGATCCACATCCCAGGTGTGGAAAACTGGGAAGCGGATTATCTGAGTCGTCAGACATTCCATCCGGGGGAGTGGGAACTCCACCCGGAGATCTTTGCCCAACTAACTCAATTATGGGGCATTCCAGACATGGATCTGATGGCGTCTCGTCAGAACTTCAAGGTTCCTTGCTACGGGTCCAGATCCAGGGATCCCAAGGCGACTCTAGTGGATGCACTAGTAGCACCTTGGACCTTCAACCTAGCTTATGTATTTCCACCGTTCCCTCTCATTCCCAGGCTGGTAGCCAGGATCAAACAGGAGAGGGCCTCGGTGATCTTGATAGCTCCTGCGTGGCCACGCAGGACTTGGTATGCAGACCTGGTGAATATGTCATCGGTTCCACCATGGAAGCTACCTTTGAGACAGGACCTTCTTGTTCAGGGTCCATTCGAACATCCAAATCTGGTCTCCCTCCAGCTGACGGCTTGGAGATTGAACGCTTGATTCTATCAAAGCGTGGGTTTTCAGATTCTGTGATAGATACTCTGGTTCAGGCCAGAAAACCGGTAACTAGAAAAATTTACCATAAAATATGGAAAAGATATATCTGTTGGTGTGAATCCAAAGGATTCCCATGGAATAAGATAAAAATTCCTAAGATTCTATCCTTTCTACAAGAAGGTTTGGCGAAAGTATTATCTGCAAGTTCTCTAAAGGGACAGATCTCTGCTTTATCTGTCTTACTACACAAAAGACTGGCAGCTGTGCCAGATGTTCAAGCATTTGTTCAGGCTCTGGTTAGGATCAAGCCTGTTTACAGACCTTTGACTCCTCCCTGGAGTCTAAATCTAGTTCTTTCAGTTCTTCAAGGGGTTCCGTTTGAACCTTTACATTCCACAGATATTAAGTTACTATCTTGGAAAGTTTTGTTTTTGGTTGCTATTTCTTCTGCTAGAAGAGTTTCAGAGTTATCTGCTCTGCAGTGTTCTCCGCCCTATCTGGTGTTCCATGCAGATAAGGTGGTTTTGCGTACTAAGCCTGGTTTTCTTCCAAAGGTTGTTTCTAACAAGAATATTAACCAGGAGATAGTTGTACCTTCTTTATGTCCGAATCCAGTTTCAAAGAAGGAACGTTTGTTACACAATTTGGACGTAGTCCGTGCTCTAAAATTCTATTTAGAGGCTACAAAAGATTTCAGACAAACATCTTCTTTGTTTGTTATCTATTCTGGTAAAAGGAGAGGTCAAAAAGCGACTTCTACCTCTCTTTCCTTTTGGCTTAAAAGCATCATCCGATTGGCTTATGAGACTGCCGGACGGCAGCCTCCTGAAAGAATCACAGCTCACTCCACTAGGGCTGTGGCTTCCACATGGGCCTTCAAGAACGAGGCTTCTGTTGACCAGATATGTAAGGCAGCGACTTGGTCTTCACTGCACACTTTTGCCAAATTTTACAAATTTGATACTTTTGCTTCTTCGGAGGCTATTTTTGGGAGAAAGGTTTTGCAAGCCGTGGTGCCTTCCGTTTAGGTAACCTGATTTGCTCCCTCCCTTCATCCGTGTCCTAAAGCTTTGGTATTGGTTCCCACAAGTAAGGATGACGCCGTGGACCGGACACACCAATGTTGGAGAAAACAGAATTTATGCTTACCTGATAAATTACTTTCTCCAACGGTGTGTCCGGTCCACGGCCCGCCCTGTTTTTTTAATCAGGTCTGATGAATTATTTTCTCTAACTACAGTCACCACGGTACCATTTGGTTTCTCCTATATTTTTCCTCCTGTCCGTCGGTCGAATGACTGGGGTGGGCGGAGCCTAGGAGGGACTATATGGCCAGCTTTGCTGGGACTCTTTGCCATTTCCTGTTGGGGAAGAGATATTCCCACAAGTAAGGATGACACCGTGGACCGGACACACCGTTGGAGAAAGTAATTTATCAGGTAAGCATAAATTCTGTTTTTTCTTATATTTGCCATGAGTCAGGTCTATGTATATTTCCCTTTGCAGTCCAGCAGTTTTGTTATGGGAATCATGTTTTAGGAAGTTTATCTTACCTGGGGTATAGTCTTTTTTTCAATTTGACTTGGTTTTTTTCTTTGGAAAACTTGCGGGCAAATTAGGCTCGCGAGGGCGCAAAATGCTGTTATTTATTGTGTCATTCTTGGAGCGAGAATTTTTTTGGGCGCGACTATGCGTCTGTCATAATGCAAGTTCGTCATTTCCTGCGTCTTAGTTGACGCTAGGTTGTTTGGCGCGAAATTGTGTTTATGACGCAAGTTGTGTCATTTCCGGATGTTTGTTGGCACCAAAATATTTCTCAACTTCCTTTTGCATCGTGCGTCATACTGGGCGCCAAAAAATTTAGTTTTATATGTGGAAATAAGATATTTCTGTTTAACCCCTTAAGGACCAGCGACGTACCCTGTATGTCACTGGCCTTTTTTTGGGACTTGATTGTTTTATAACGTGGTCTTGCCACCAGCGTTGAGACTGCTCTATTCCACAAAGCCTTCTGGAGGGAGGGCATTAATAGCGTGTTTTTGCTAAACTTGTGCTATTATGTCCTGAAAAAACCCTTAACGACCAGTGACATACAGGGTACATTGTGGTCATTAAGGGGTTAATGTTATTTTTTACATTTTAAAAGTTGTCTCAGAAGCTGCTGTAGGAACCATGTTGCCTGAACACAGTTCTACCAAAGTGTATCTGTTGTAAACTAGTGGAGATTCTCCAGCTGTAGTATGTAACAGTTGTCATGATAAGCTTTTGCATGCAGAAAAGGTTTCTATTAGTGCTAGTACAGTATCTGTTGTTCCTTCAACATCTAAAGTGCATGATATCCCTGTTGATATGAAAAATTATATTGCTGAGGCGATACAGAAGGCTATGGCTGCTATACCGCCTTCAAATAAACATAAAAGGTCTTTTAAAACTTATCATAATACTGATGAAATTTGTAATGACCAGCAACATACTGATATATCCTCCTCTGATGAGGATCTCTCTGATTCAGAAGATCCTACTTCAGACATTGACACTGATAAATCATTTTATTTTTAAGATTGAGTATATTTGTTCTTTGTTAAAAGAAGTGTTAATAACTTCGGATATTGAGGAGTCTGATCCCTCTTGATAATAAATCCAGTAAACGTTTAAATTCTGTCTATAAACCTCCTGTGACTACTCCTGAGATTTTTCCTGTTCCTGATGTTATTTCTGATGTGCTTGCTAAGGAATGCTCTAAGCCTGGTACTTCTTTTATTCCTTCTTCAAGGTTTAAAAAGTTGTATCCTTTGCCAGTGGCTAAATTACGGCTAGATTTAGAGTTCTGCGGCCAATGGGGTGCGTTAGCTACGCATGCTTTTTTTTCCCTGCACCTTTTAAATACCGCTGGTATTTAGAGTTCACAGAAGGGCTGCGTTAGGCTCCAAAAAGGGAGCGTACAGGCATATTTACCGCCACTGCAACTCTAAATACCAGCGGTGCTTACGGACGCGGCCAGCTTCAAAAACGTGCTTGTGCACGATTCCCCCATAGGAAACAATGGGGCAGTTTCAGCTTAAAAAAAACCTAACACCTGCAAAAAAGCAGCGTTCAGCTCCTAACGCAGCCCCATTGTTTCCTATGGGGAAACACTTCCTAAGTCTGCACCCAACACCCTAACATGAACCCCGAGTCTAAACACCCCTAGCCTTACACTTATTAACCCCTAATCTGCCGCCCCCGCTATCGCTGACCCCTGCATATTTTTTTAACCCCTAATCTGCCGCTCCGTACACCGCCGCAACCTACGTTATCCCTATGTACCCCTAATCTGCTGCCCCTAACACCGCCGACCCCTATATTATATTTATTAACCCCTAATCTGCCGCCCCCAACGTCGCCTCCACCTACCTACAATTATTAACCCCTAATCTGCCGACCGGACCTCACCGCTACTCTAATAAATGTATTAACCCCTAAAGCTAAGTCTAACCCTAACCCTAACACCCCCCTAAGTTAAATATAATTTAAAACAAAATAAATTAACTCTTATTAAATAAATTATTCCTATTTAAAGCTAAATACTTACCTGTAAAATAAATCCTAATATAGCTACAATATAAATTATAATTATATTGTAGCTATTTTAGGATTAATATTTATTTTACAGGCAACTTTGTATTTATTTTAACCAGGTACAATAGCTATTAAATAGTTAATAACTATTTAATAGTTACCTAGTTAAAATAATTACAAAATTACCTGTAAAATAAATCCTAACCTAAGTTACAATTAAACCTAACACTACACTATCAATAAATTAATTAAATAAAATACCTACAAATAAATACAATTAAATAAACTAACTAAAGTACAAAAAATAAAAAAGAACTAAGTTACAAAAAATAAAAAAATATTTACAAACATATTAAAAATATTACAACAATTTTAAGCTAATTACACCTACTCTAAGCCCCCTAATAAAATAACAAAGCCCCCCAAAATAAAAAAAATGCCCTACCCTATTCTAAAATTAAAATAGAAAAGCTCTTTTACCTTACCAGCCCTTAAAAGGGCCTTTTGCGGGGCATGCCCCAAATAAAACAGCTTTTTTGCCTGTAAAAATAAACACAATACCCCCCCCCAACATTACAACCCACCACCCACATACCCCTAATCTAACCCAAACCCCCCTTAAATAAACCTAACACTAAGCCCCTGAAGATCTTCCTACCTTATCTTCACCACGCCGGGTATCACCGATCCGTCCAGGCTCCGATGTCTTGATCCAAGCCCAAGCGGGGGCTGAAGACGTCCATCCTCCGGCTGAAGTCTTGATCCAAGCGGCGAATGAAGAAGTCCATCATTGGGCAGAAGTCTTCATCCTATCCGGGCAGAAGAGGAGATCCGGACCGGTAGACATCTTCATCCAAGCGGCATCTTCTATCTTCTTCCATCCGATGACGAGCGGCTCCATCTTCAAGACCTCCGGCGCGGATCCATCCTCTTCTTCCGACGTCCTAAAACAGAATGAAGGTTCCTTTAAGGGACATCATCCAAGATGGCGTCCCTCGAATTCCGATTGGCTGATAGGATTCTATCAGCCAATCGGAATTAAGGTAGGAAAATAAGGAACCTTCATTCGTCGTCTAGTCGTCGGAAGAAGAGGATGGATCCGCGCCGGAGGTCTTGAAGATGGAGCCACTCGTCGTCGGATGGAAGAACATAGAAGATGCCGCTTGGATAAAGATGTCTACCGGTACGGATCTCCTCTTCTGCCCGGATAGGATGAAGACTTCTGCCCGATGATGAACTTCTTTAGCTGCCGCTTGGATCAAGACTTCAGCCGGAGGATGGACGTCTTCAGCCCCCGCTTGGGCTTGGATCAAGACATCGGAGCCTGGACGGATCAGTGATACCCGGCGTGGTGAAGATAAGGTAGGAAGATCTTCAGGGGCTTAGTGTTAGGTTTATTTAAGGGGGGTTTGGGTTAGATTAGGGGTATGTGGGTGGTGGGTTGTAATGTTGGGGGGGGGGGTATTGTATGGTTTTTTTCCAGGCAAAAGAGCTGTTTTCTTTGGGGCATGCCCCGCAAAAGGCCCTTTTAAGGGCTGGTAAGGTAAAAGAGCTTTTCTAATTTTATTTTAGAATAGGGTAGGGCATTTTTTTATTTTGGGGGCCTTTGTTATTTTATTAGAGGGCTTAGAGTAGGTATAATTGGCTTAAAATTGTTGTAATATTTTTCTAATGTTTGTAAATATTTTATTTTTTTTGTAACTTAGTTCTTTTTTATTTTTTGTACTTTAGTTAGTTTATTTAATTGTATTTATTTGTAGGTATTGTATTTAATTAATTTATTGATAGTGTAGTGTTAGGTTTAATTGTAACTTAGGTTAGGATTTATTATACAGGTAATTTTGTAATTATTTTAACTAGGTAACTATTAAATAGTTATTAACTATTTAATAGCTATTGTACCTGGTTAAAATAAATACAAAGTTGCCTGTAAAATAAATGTTAATCCTAAAATAGCTACAATATAATTATAATTTATATTGTAGCTATATTAGGATTTATTTTACAGGTAAGTATTTAGCTTTAAATAGGATTAGTTTATTTAATAAGAGTTAATTTATTTGGTTAGATAAAAATTATATTTAACTTAGGGGGGTGTTAGTGTTAGGGTTAGACTTAGCTTTAGGGGTTAATACATTTAATAGAGTAGCGGCGAGGTCCGGTCGGGAGATTAGGGGTTAATACTTGAAGTTAGGTGTCGGTGATGTTAGGGAGGGCAGATTAGGGGTTAATACTATTTATTATAGGGTTATTGAGGCGGATTAGGGGTTAATAACTTTATTAGAGTAGCGGTGAGGTCCGGTCGGCAGATTAGGGGTTAATTATTGTAGGTAGGTGGCGGCGACGTTTTGGGGGCAGATTAGGGGTTAATAAATATAATATAGGGGTCGGCGGTGTTAGGGGCAGCAGATTAGGGGTACATAAGGATAATGTAGGTGGCGGCGCTGTGCGGTCGGCAGATTAGGGGTTAATAATTGTAGGTAGCAGCGACGTTGGGGGGGCAGATTAGGGGTTAATAAATATAATATAGGGGTCGGCGGTGTTAGGGGCAGTAGATTAGGGGTTCATAGGTATAATGTAGGTGGCGGCGGTGTGCGGTCGGCTGATTAGGGGTTAAAAATTTTATTATAGTGGCGGCGATGTGGGGGGACCTCGGTTTAGGGGTACATAGGTAGTTTATGGGTGTTAGTGTACTTTAGAGCACAGTAGTTAAGAGCTTTATGAACCGGCGTTAGCCCAGAAAGCTCTTAACTCCTGGCTTTTTTCTGCGGCTGGAGTTTTGTCGTTAGATTTCTAACGCTCACTTCAGCCAAGACTCTAAATACCGGCGTTAGAAAGATCCCATTGAAAAGATAGGATACGCAAATGGCGTAAGGGGATCTGCGGTATGGAAAAGTCACGGATGGAAAGTGAGCGTTAGACCCTTTCCTGACTGACTCTAAATACCAGCGGGCGGTAAAAACCAGCATTAGGAGCCCCTAACGCTGGTTTTGACAGCTAATGCAGAACTCTAAATCTAGGCGTTAGAGTTTTGGGGAAAAAGTCCCTAAGGTTGATGGGGCTATTTCTACTCTTGCTAAACGTACTACTATTCCTATGGAAGATAGCGCCTCTTTTAAGGATCCTTTAGATAGGAATATTGAATCTTATCTAAGGAAAGCTTATATGCATTCTGGCTATATGCTCAGACCTGCCATTTCTATGGCTGATGTTGCGGCTGCATCAACTTTTTGGTTGGATAACTTAGCACAATGGGAAAAAGACTCTGATTTGCATAGCATTGTTCGTTTGCTTCAACATACTAATCATTTTATCGGTGATGCTATTTTTGATATCATCAAGATTAATGTTAAATCTATGTCTTTGGCTATTTTAGCTAGAAGAGCTTTATGGCTCAACACATGGAATGCTGACATGGTATCTAAATCTAGGTTACTATCTCTATCATTCCAGGATAATAATTTGTTTGGTTCCCAGTTGGATTCAATTATTTCCACTATTACTGGGGGAAGGGAGTTTTTTTAAAACGAAGAAATGGAAGGCTGCTGAGTAACATGTAAAAAAGAAAAATTTATTCCATTAAAATAACAAAAAGTCACAACAATACAAAAAGGGTGTTAGCCATCTAACATGTTTCGCGCATGCAAGCGCTTACTCATAGATGCTAGGTGCAAGTAAGAAAGGCTAAAGCATTTAAAGGGACAGGCACCAATAGGAAACAGATTCATTAAGTGACGTAATATAACAGATGTCACACAAATAATTTCACAAAATTTGTTAAAGTTGTCTGCCC
Source organism: Bombina bombina (assembly GCF_027579735.1). Classification (NCBI taxonomy): domain Eukaryota; kingdom Metazoa; phylum Chordata; class Amphibia; order Anura; family Bombinatoridae; genus Bombina; species Bombina bombina. The sequence goes on from NC_069500.1 coordinate 791,063,019, forward strand.
TGTATGAATGCAATAGTTTGTATATTAAAAACAAATACATTTTACTTGTGAAGGAAAGGCAATACTTGGCTCATAGAAAAAATGCATCAAATGTTTAAATACAAAAATACAAATAATTCAGAAACAGTTCATGATATAAGCGATACACAAAAGATAAGAATGAAGTTTAAACCAAAAAGTATACAAAACCAAACCATATCATATATTGCATAGTACATAATATGTAGTATCTACAAAGTTCATAATACTTTCATATTGAAGGACAATTGATATGTGTCATCCCTGCATGTAACAGTGTAAAAAATTATTAGCAAATGTATTCAAGCTGCAAAAAATATATATTTGTTAGAATATTTAACATATATGCTTATTCATGAAAAAACATAATAGGGTGCTCCCAAGGTTAACATATCTCATATATATCTAATATGTATAGACTCTGAACTTTTAAAAAGTACACATTTATGAATACCTATTAATATAAGCTGTGTCTATACTCGTATGTATAACCATAAATACGGCCCCATATGTATATCATGATATCCAGACAGATACTGATATATGAAAAGAATTGTTTATCCAATAGATTGTAAAAATGAGTATTGAAAGCATACTAATATGAAGATATATGTGTGGACATCAATATACATTAGTGTATATACAATCTCATACATTACAATCTATTGGATAAACAATTCTTTTCATATATCAGTATCTGTCTGGATATCATGATATACATATGGGGCCGTATTTATGGTTATACATACGAGTATAGACACAGCTTATATTAATAGGTATTCATAAATTTGTACTTTTTAAAAGTTCAGAGTCTATACATATTAGATATATATGAGATATTTTAACCTTGGGAGCACCCTATTATGTTTTTTCATGAATAAGCATATATGGTAAATATTCTAACAAATATATATTTTTTGCAGCTTGAATACATTTGCTAATAATTTTTTACACTGTTACATGCAGGGATGACACATATCAATTGTCCTCCAATATGAAAGTATTATGAACTTTGTAGATACTACATATTATGTACTATGCAATATATGATATGGTTTGGTTTTGTATACTTTTTGGTTTAAACTTCATTCTTATCTTTTGTACATCGTTTATATCATGAACTGTTTCTTAATTATTTGTATTTTTGTATTTAAACATTTGATGCATTTTTTTTTTTAATATACAAACTATTGCATTCATACAGGGCAGACAACTTTAACAAATTTTGTGAAATTATTTGTGTGACATATTACGTCACTTAATGAATCTGTTTCCTATTGGTGCCTGTCCCTTTAAATGCTTTAGCCTTTCTTACTTGCACCTAGCATCTATGAGTAAGCGCTTGCATGCGCAAAACATGTTAGATGGCTAACACCCTTTTTGTATTGTTGTGTCTTTTTGTTATTTTAATGGAATACATTTTTCTTTTTTTACCTGTTACTCAGCAGCCTTCCATTTCTTCGTTTTGCTGAGTCTTTTTGCGGCTGTCCCCCGCATTTGGTTGGCTCCACACACCCCTCTACTGTCCTTGGTTTGGTCTGCTTACCCCGGTCCTCTACGGAAGTATACTGCAGCAGCACCGCCCTCCCCTCTCTAAGGGAGTTTTTTTGCCTCAAGATAAAGTCTAAAGGCAAATCTAAAGCTTCTTTTTTTTATATCTTTTTATTGTGGTATTTTTACAGCAATAAAATTAAGAGAAAAAAATTAATCAAAAAAAAAAAAGAAATGGATAAATAAAGTAACAAAATTTGGTGGTGAAACAATACACGAAAAATGATCAAGAATACAGATACCTTGTAGAATACCATTAACAAAATGAAAATGTATACATATTATATCAATGTACATTACATCATACTCAATTGGCATATCTTGAAAAATTTTCTTTTCCCAATAAGAATCACCTACTGGGATATAGTAGAAATCAAAATGTTGAATAAACATTAACACAAAAATTGAGTCTACTCGACACCAATAGCACTTAAGTTAATCACCTTAACCATCCTTCAGGGAAGAGAGAAAGAGAAAAAAAAAAAAGGGAAATGGAACCTCTCCTGTCGCCTCTCCCCCCACTCAACAATGTGTCCCTCCCTCTAACCCACCTCTCTGGCATTGGACACCCATAAGGGTGGAAACAACCCATAAAGAACTAAATCTGCAAAGGTCTGGGAGCTCAAGAATGGCATCAATATACTCTTCTGCACTGGCAATGGATAAGACTTGATTATAGGAAGCCATCTGTGAATAAATTTACTAATGTGTTTTTCAGAAGAGAGCTGAAGATGAAAGGCTTCATAAATTATTTGGGACTGGATTTCTCTGAGAAAAAGAGTAAAGGGTGGGGCCTTATTCGAGCGCCAATTCTTAGTTATAAGACACCTGGCTATAAGAATAATAGTTATGTACGAATCTACTAGTGACCTTTCTATATGAGTGTTTATTCTAAAGAAAAATACCATGTCAGCAGTAAAACAACTAGCTAGATAAAAAGACTGATTGACCCAGTACTGGATTTTCAACCAAAATTGCCTTATTTTCGGGCAAGACCAAAACATATGAATTATATTGGCGTTCAAATGCGAACAACGCGGACAAGGGAAGATTTGTGAAGAATAACATTGAGCCATTCTGGAAGGGGGGAAATAGTATTTATTAATAAGTTTAAAGTGAGACTCTTTTACTGACACAGGAACCATGCATTTGTATACTATCTCCAAACTCTGCAAAATCCATTCAGGAGTTATAGCCGGAAACGCATTCTCCCAATTTTTACAGATTTTATCTACTGTTAATGCCCCTTGCTTAGCCAACATTATATCATATGTAAGTGAAATTGAAGTATAACCTTTTCTGAATTTATCAAAACAAGTATTGATCTCATCCCAACGGGACACCCAGTCCCCTGTTGGGAGATGCTTATACACAAAATGCCTAAGTTGAAAATAAGCGAACAGGTTGTCCCTGGCTAAATTAAAAAGTTGAAACAACGAACCATATGGACTTATTAACTGGGTATCTGAAATGACCTGGGAGACCCGTGACAATCCATTCTCTTCCCAGTTCTTAAAAACCTTGTATTGTACCCCAGGCATAAACTCTGGGTTGCCTCTTATGGGCAGGAATTTTGAGAAATGAGGATCAACTTCTAAGATTTTACAGAATTTCTGCCAGGCCACAATTGTATTTTTGACCGAAGATAATGTCTTAATTTTAGGGGGAAGGTATTTAATTACATTATGCACGACCGCTTTTAATGAGAACGGGGCAATGCATTGTTCTTCTAATTCAATTGTTGAAAAATAATTTGAATCGGTTAGCCAGTCAAGCGCAAATTTAGCTAGAGTGGCGATATTATACAGTTTTAAACTAGGAAGGGCTTGGCCAGCAAAACATTTTTTTTGAGTCAATTTCATCAAGGATATCCGAGACTTCTTGTTACCCCATATAAATTTAACTATATTTTGATCAAACTTATTTAGATCCTTTTTTAAAAGAAATAACGGTAAGTTTTGTAAGAGATACAAGATCTGGGGGAATACAATTACTTTTATTAAGTTAACTCGTGCTGAGATAGACAAGGGAAAGGAGGCCCATAATTCAAGATTATTCTTGAGCTTCCGTAACAATGGTTCAAAGTTCAAATTATACAATTTCAGTGGGTCTCTGTGTAAAATAATACCAAGATATTTAAGTCTATCTACCACCTTAAAGGGGTGATTAGAGCAACTTACCCTTGACTTAGAAATCCACAATAGCTCACTTTTTCCATAATTAATTTTATACCCTGAAAAAGAACTAAATTCCGTCAGGATTTGTAATACTAGGGGTATATGCGATTCTGTTTTATCTAGGAACAATAAAAGGTCATCTACATAAAGAAGGGTCTTGAGAATATGTGGCCCTATTGAAATTCCGGATAATTTTTGTTTTAACCATATAGCCAAAGGTTCTAGAGCGATATCAAATAGCAGGGGAGACAGCGGACATCCCTGTCTCGTTCCCCTGCCTAATAATATCCTAGGAGATAATATGCCATTAATTAAAAGATATGATATTGGTGACCTGTATATTTTATGCACCAGATTCATAAATTGTTCCTGAAACCCAAATTGTTCTAAAACCCGAAATAGGTACTGCCATGTGATGGAGTCAAAAGATTTTTCCGCGTCTAGCGTCAGAAGAGCCATATCTGTGTGTGCTCCATTTTTTTTTATTTTATCTCTATTCCACATGTAGTCCAGGAGCATGACTACTTTGCGTATATTTTTAGTAGAATTGCGTCCCTGAATGAAACCCGTCTAGTCTGGGTGTATAATCTCGCCTAATCCTTTCGCCAGTCTATCTGCGATAATAGAGGTTAAAATTTTATAATCGGTGTTAAGCACCGATATTGGTCTATATGATGCTGGATCTTCTCTTTCCTTGTCTTTTTTAAGAATTAGGGTAATATTAGCAGCTGTAAATAGGCTAGACATGGTTTTATTAGAAGAGAGGTAATCATTATATAGCCTTTCCAATGTGAAAATGATCTCATGAGAAAGTATTTTATAGTATTCTGAAGGAAGAAAGTCGGGCCCAGCTGCCTTATTTAATTTAGTTTTTTCTATCGCTTTAGTAATTTCTTCCCCGTGATATGTGATTTTAGTTCTAACAGGCGATCTTTAGACAATTGGGGAAGTTTGATCTTTGACAAGAAATTGTCCATATTTAACAAGTTAACATCTATTTTGTTGTAGAGATTTTGCTAAAAGTTATGAAAAACCTTTCTAATGTTTTCACTATCCGTGTATCTTTTATTACCTTCTTTAATAGCCATAATTTAATTTTTACTCTTCCTATTCCTTGTTAAGTTAGCAAGATGTTTTGCTGAGATCCCGTGATAACCTTTGAACTTTAAGTTCAATTTAAGTTCTTTCCTATGCGATCTTTGCTTGAGGAAGACCTCACGATTGTTTTTAGCTTCGCAGTACTTATTCCAATTAATAGCTGACCTTTCATTGTAAAAAATTTTAAGAGCATTTTTCACATGATATGCTAATTGAATTTCAGTGGCCCTATTTTTTTTATTCAAAGCGTATAAATAAGATTTAATTTCCCCTCTCAATACAGCCTTAGAGGCCTCCCAGAATAGCTCAATATCATTAAATTGGGCGATATTAAAGGTAACATAATCCCTCCATTTTTGCTTTAGCCAAAGAACAAATCTGCGGTTATTATATAGAAACCGCGGGAATGTAAAACTTAGATTTTTGGCTTGTGCAAAGATGGAAAAGCTAATGAGATAATAGCATGGTCTGATATAATTATATCATCAATTTCAGGTTTAACTTTTAAGATGGAAAGAGATTCCGAAATTAAAAACCTGTCAATTCTTGAGAATGTATTGTGTACTTTTGACTCGCAGGAAAATGTTATCGAATCTGGATTCTCAATACGCCAGATGTCTAGAAGTTTAAGTTTCTGACAAAATTGCTTCAAACATTTTGCCCTTTTATTGTACTCTTTTGACTTTTTCTGAGTTAATCTATCTATTTCAGGGCATAAAGCGATATTGAAATCACCCCCTAGAATCAGATTTTGAGAAACAAATGGAAATAATTTAAGTTTAATTTCCTCCCAAAATATGGGAGTATGAGCATTTGGCCCATAAATATTACATAAAACAAAGTCAACATTGTTGATCACAATTTGTAAAATAATGAATCTGGCCTGCGGGTCAAGTTCCACTTTTTTAATTGTATACTCCAGATTTTTATGTAAGAGGATAGCTACACCTGCCTTTCTACTATTGACTGGGGTGGCAATGACCTCTCCCACCCATTTTATCTTTAATTTCAGAATCTCTGATTCTTTTAAATGTGTCTCTTGTAAAAATACTACCTCTGGGTGGTATTTAGCTAGCGTTTTAATAATAAGTTTACGTTTCATTGGGGAAGTTATGCCACCTACGTTCCATGAGAGTATTTTAAGGTTTTGGCACATATTTAAAATCAATCAGCTTTCTGAGGGCCAGACGGCTAAAAGAACCGCACACACAACACGTGGGAGGGGAAGAGACAGACAGGGAGCGAGGGGGAAAAGAACAGGAGAGAGAGAGAGAAAAAAAAAAAAAACTCCAATACTAAAGCAACATACCATTTACCTGATTTCTTAAGTGTGCTAAGATATTTGGACATGATATAGTTGAACCTCATAGGATACTCAAGATAAATATATATATTCCTTTCGAGAAATCTTTCCCCTTTTTTTTTCTAAATCTAAAGCTTCTAATCGATTTTGTTCCTTTCGTCAGAACAGAAAACCACTCCTTCCCCTAAAGACTCTGGCTCCAATTGAAAGCCATCCTCGAGTTGGAATAAATCCAAGCCTTATAAGAAACCAAAGCCAGCCCCCAAGTCTGCATGAAGGTGCAGCCCTCAATCCAGTTCTGCTGATGGGGGGCAGATTAAAATTATTTCAAGAAGTTTGGGCAGGTTCCGTTCAGAATCATTGGATTCAGAATATTGTCTCTTAGGGGTATCAAATAGGTTTCAGAATAAGACCTCCTGTGAGAAGATTTTTTCTCTCTCACGTTCCAACAAATCCTGTGAAAGCTCAGGCCTTTCTGAAGTGTGTTTCAGATCTAGAGCTTTCAGGAGTAATTGTACCAGTTACAATTCTGGAACAGGGTCTGGGTTTTTATTCAAATCAAGAAGGAAAATTCTTTCAGACCAGTTCTGGATCTGAAGTTTTTGAATCAATTTGTAAGGGTCCCAACTTTCAAGATGGTGACTATAAGGACTATTCTGCCTTTTGTTCAGCAAGGTCATTACATGTCCTCAATAGACTTACAGGATGCGTATCTTCACATTCCGATTCATCCAGACCACTATCGGTTTCTGAGATTCTCTTTTCTAGACAAGCATTACCAATTTGTTGCTCTTCCATTTGGCCTAGCAACAGCTCCAAGAATCTTTTTTTAAAGGTTCTCGGTGCCCTTCTATCTGTAATCAGAGAGCAGGGTATTGCGGCGTTTCTTTATTTGGACGATATCTTGGTAATGGCTCAGTCTTTACATTTAGCAGAATCTCACACGAATCAACTAGTGTTGTTTCTTTAAAGACATGGTTGGAGGATCAATTTACCAAAGAGTTTCTTGCTTCCTCAGACAAGGGTCACCTTTTTAGGTTTCCAGATAGATTCAGTGTCCATGACTCTGTCTTTAACAGACAAGAGACAAATGAAATTGGTTTCTGCCTGTCGAAACCTAAAGTCTTGATCATTCCCTTCAGTGGCTATGTGCATGGAAGTGTTAGGTCTCATGACTGCAGCATCGGACGCGATCCCCTTTGCTCATTTTCATATGAGAGCTCTGCAGCTTTGCATGCTGAATCAATTGTGCATGGATTATACTCGGATATCACAGTTGATATACTTAAATCCCAACATTCAACTCTCTCTCTGTCCTGGTGGTTGGACCATCATCGGAGTCCTTCCTGGACTGTGATTTCAACAGATGCAAGTCTCACACGTTGGGGAGCTGTCTGGGGTTCTCTGACAGCACAAGGAGTTTGGAATCCTCAAGAGGCGAGGTTACCAATCAATATTTTAGAACTCTGTGCTATTTTCAGGGCTCTTTAGGCTTGGCCTCTGTTAAAGAGAGAATCATTAATTCATTTTCAGACATACAATATCACAACTGTGGCATATGTCAATCATCAAGGGGGGACTCGCAGTCCTTTAGCGATGAAAGAAGTATCTTGAATACTTTCTTGTGCGGAATCCAACTCCTGTTTAATTTCTGCGATACATATCCCAGGTGTAGACAATTGGGAAGCGGATTATCTCAGTCATTAGTCTTTACATCCAGGGGAGTGGTCTCTCCATCCAGATGTATTTGGTCAGATTGTACAGATGTTGGGTCTCCCCGGAATAGATCTGATGGCTTCCCAGGTACCTTTCCAGGTCCAGGGATCCTCAGGCGGAGATGGTGGATGCGTTAGCAGTTCCTTGGTTTTACCAACCTGCTTACATTTTTCCGCCTCTAGTTCTTCTTCCAAGGGTGATCTCCAAGATCATATTGGAACAATTGCATGTGTTTCTGATAGCACCAGCATGGCCTCACAGGTTTTGGCATGCGGATCTTGTCCGGATGTCCAGTTGCCAACCTTGGCCACTTCCTTTAAGGCCAGACCTTCTGTCTCAAGGGCCGTTTTTCCATCAGGATTTCAAATCACTAAATTTGAAGGTATGGAAATTGAACGCTTAGTACTTAGTCATAGAGGTTTCTCTGACTCGGTGATTAATACTATGCTACAGGCTTGTAAGTCTGTTTCAAGGAAGAGTTATTATCGAGTTTGGAAAACCTATATTTCATGGTGTTTTTCTCATAAATTCTCTTGGCATTCTTTTAGGATTCCTAGAATTTTACAGTTTCTTCAGGATGGTTTGGATAAAGGTTTGCTGCAAGTACCTTGAAGGGACAAATCTCTGCTCTTTCTGTTTTATTTCATAGAAAGATTGCTAAACTTCCTGATATTCACAGATTTGTTCAGGCTTTGGTTCGTATCAAGCCTGTTATTAAATCAATCTCTCTTCCTTGGAGTCTTAATTTGGTTTTGAAGACTTTACAGGCTCCTCCTTTTGAGCCTATGCATTCTTTGGATATTAAACTACTTTCTTGGAAAGTGTTGTTTCTTTTGGCTATCTCTTCAGCTAGAAGAGTTTCTGAATTGTCTGCTCTCTCTTGTGAGTCTCCTTTTCTGATTTTCCATCAGGATAAGGCTATTTCTCTTGTAAGGTGTATCCAGTCCACGGGTTCATCCATTACTTGTGGGATATTCTCCTTCCCAACAGGAAGTTGCAAAGAGGACACCCACAGCAGAGCTGTCTATATAGCTCCTGCCCTAACCCCCACCTCCAGTCATTCTCTTTGCAACTCTCGACAAGATAGGAAGTATAAAGAGATATGCGGTGACTTAGTGTAGTTTTGCCTTCAATCAAGAGTTTGTTATTTTTAAACGGTGCCGGCGTTGTGCTGTTTTACTCTCAGGCAGAAATTAGAAGAAGAGTTCTGCCTGGAGGTTGATGATCTTAGCGGTTTGTAACTAAGGTTCATTGCTGTTCTCACACATAACTGAAGAGAATGGGATAACTTCAGTTGGGGGAACTGTCTGCAGATTACCTGCTTTGAGGTATGTTCAGTATTTTATTTCTAGAGAAAGGATAAGTCTAGAAAATGCTGTCCGACCCTTGTGTATATTGAAGTAAGCTAGATGCATTGATTTTACAACGACTGGGATCATGCTTACAAAATGGGGTAATACTCATGTTCATACTCATATTAATTAGTGACAAAACGTTTATATGTTTCATAAATGGGACGTTTTTTTCTCTGAGGGTGATAAGTCTTTAGTTGGGGCCTAGTTTTCCACATGGCATAGTCAGATACTCCTAGGAGTATTTCCTTAAGGCCCCTCTGACATCGAGTACATGGTGGGAGGGGCCTATTTCCGCGCTTCTGTTGCGCAGTTTCTTTCAGACTGAGACATCCAGCTTCCCTAGAGTAGTCCTCTCGATCACTATATGTTTGGAAGCCATTGTGGAACCCCCTCTTAGAATGTGTACCAAATGTACTGAAGTATCTATAAACTATAAAGACCATATTATGGCTTTTAAAGATTTATCACCAGAGAATTCTCAGACTGAGAAAAGGGAGGTTATGCCATCTAGCTCTCCCCATGTGTCAGAACCTATAACTCCCGCCCAAGTGACGCCATGTACATCTAGCGCGTCTAATTCGTTTACCTTACAGGACATGGCGGCAGTTATGAATTCTAACCTCACAGAGGTATTTTCCAAACTGCCAGGGTTACAAGGAAAGCGAGACAGCTCTGGGGCTAGAACAAATACAGAGCTTTCTGACGCTTTAATAGCTGTGTCCGATATACCCTCACTAGGCTCCGAAGCTGGTGCAAGGGAGCTTCTATCTGAGGGTGACATTTCAGATTCAGGGAAGGCTTTACTTCAGTCCGATTCTGAAATGACAGCGTTTAAATTTAAGCTCGAACACCTCCGCTTATTGCTCAGGGAGGTTTTAACGACTCTGGATGACTGTGACCCCATTGTAATTCCAGAAAAATTGTGTAAAATGGACAAATACTTTGCAGTGCCTGTTTACACTGATGTGTTTCCAGTCCCTAAGAGGTTTTCGGAAATTATTACTGAGGAATGGGATAGACCAGGTGTGCCGTTCTCTCCCCCTCCTGCTTTTAAAAAGATGTTTCCCATAGATATCGCCATACGGGACTCGTGGCAGACGGTTCCTAAGGTGGATGGAGCTGTTTCTACCCTAGCTAAGCGTACAACTATCCCTGTCGAGGACAGTTGTGCTTTCCTAGATCCTATGGATAAAAAATTGAAGGGTCTCCTTAAGAAAATTTTTATTCATCAAGTATTTATTCTCCAGCCTCTTGCATGCATTGCTCCAGTTACTGCTGCAGCGGCTTTTTGGTTCGAGTCTCTTGAGGAGGCTCTACAGGTGGAGACCCCGTTAGATGATATCTTAGACAGGATTAAAGCTCTTAAGTTAGCTAATTCCTTTATTTCTGACGCCGTTTTCCATTTAACCAAGCTAACGGCTAAGAATTCAGGTTTTGCCATTCTGGCGCGTAGGGCGCTATGGCTTAAGTCCTGGTCAGCAGACGTTACTTCAAAGTCTAAGCTTCTTAACATCCCCTTCAAAGGACAGACCCTATTCGGGCCTGGCCTGAAGGAGATCATCTCTGACATTACCGGAGGAAAAGGTCACGCCCTTCCTCAGGATAGGTCCAATAAATTAAGGACCAAACAGAATAATTTTTGTTCCTTTCGAAACTTCAAGGGTGGCACAGCTTCGGCTTCCTCTAATGCAAAACAAGAGGGAAATTTCGCCCAGTCCAAACCAGTCTGGAGACCTAACCAGACTTGGAACAAAGAGAAGCAGGCCAAAAAGCCTGCTGCTGCCTCTAAGACAGCATGAAGGGTCCCATCCTTCAAGATGGAGACAATACGGACCATCCTCCCTATGATCGAGGAGGGGCAATATATGACTACCGTGGACTTAAAGGATGCTTATCTCCACATTCCGATTCACAGAAAGCATCATCAGCTCCTCAGGTTTGCCTTCCTAGACAGGCATTACCAGTTTGTTGCTCTTCCCTTCGGGTTAGCCATGGCGCCAAGAGTCTTTACGAAGGTTCTAGGGTCCCTTCTGGCGGTTCTAAGGCCGCGGGGCATAGCGGTGGCTCCTTACCTAGATGACATTCTGATTCAGGTGTCGACTTTTCAAATCGCCAAGTCCCATACGGACATTGTTCTGGCCTTTCTGAGCTCTCACGGGTGGAAAGTGAACAGAGAAAAGAGTTCTCTCTCTCCTCTCACAAGAGTTTCCTTCCTAGGAACTCTGATAGATTCAGTAGAAATGAAAATTTTTCTGACAGAGGTCAGGATATCAAAGCTTCTAACTTCCTGTCGTGTTCTTCATTCCACTTCTCGGCCGTCAGTGGCTCAATGTATGGAAATGATCGGCCTAATGGTGGCGGCAATGGACATAGTTCCGTTTGCCCGCCTACATCTCAGACCACTACAACTTTGCATGCTCAATCAGTGGAATGGGGACTACACAGATTTGTCTCCTCTGTTAAATCTGGATCAAGAGACCAGGGATTCTCTTCTCTGGTGGTTATCTCAGGTCCATTTGTCCAGGGGAATGAGTTTCCGCAGGCCAGAGTGGACTATAGTGACGACAGATGCCAGCCTTCTGGGCTGGGGTGCAGTCTGGAACTCCCTGAAGTCTCAGGGTTCGTGGACTCAGGAGGAAGCCCTCCTTCCGATAAACATTCTGGAACTCAGAGCGATATTCAATGCTCTTCAAGCCTGGCCTCAGCTAGCTGCGGTCAGATTCATCAGATTTCAGTCGGACAATATCACGACTGTAGCCTATATCAACCATCAGGGGGGAACAAGAAGCCCCCTGGCAATTATGGAGGTTTCCAGGATAATTCTGTGGGCAGAGGTTCACTCTTGCCATCTCTCAGCTATCCATATCCCAGGAGTGGAGAACTGGGAGGCGGACTTTCTAAGTCGGCAGACCTTTCATCCGGGGGGGTGGGAACTCCATCCGGAGGTATTTGCCCAGCTGATTCAACTATGGGGCAAGCCAGAACTGTATCTGATGGCATCTCGTCAGAACGCCAAGCTTCCTTGTTACGGGTCCAGGTCAAGGGATCCCCAGGCAGCACTGATAGATGCTCTAGCAGTGCCCTGGTCCTTCAGCCTGGCTTATTTGTTTCCACCATTTCCTCTCCTCCCTCGTCTGATTGCCAAGATCAAGCAGGAGAGAGCTTCGGTGATTTTGATAGCACCTGCGTGGCCACGCAGGACTTGGTATGCAGATCTGGTGAACATGTCATCCTTTCCACCATGGACTCTGCCGCTGAGGCAGGACCTTCTACTCCAAGGTCCATTCAAACATCCAAATCTAATTTCTCTGCGTCTGACTGCTTGGAGATTGAACGCTTGATTTTATCAAAACGTGGTTTCTCCCGAGTTGGTCATTGATACCTTGATTCAGGTTCGAAAGCCTGTCACCAGGAAAATTTATCATAAGATATGGTGTAAATATCTTCATTGGTGTGAATCCAAGGGTTACTCATAGAGTAAGGTCAGGATTCCTAGGATTTTATTTTTTCTCCAAGATGGATTGGAAAAGGGATTATCAGCTAGTTCCTTAAAGGGACAGATCTCTGCTCTGTCTATTCTTTTACACAAACGTCTGGCTGATGTTTCAGACGTTCAGGCGTTGTGTCAGGCTTTAGTTAAAATCAAGCCTGTGTTTACACCTGTTGCTCTGCCATGGAGTTTAAATTTAGTTCTTAAAGTTCTTCAAGGGGTTCCGTTTGAACCTTTGCATTCCATAGATATCAAGCTTTTATCTTGGAAAGTTCTGTTCTTAGTAGCTAAACATAAACTACCTATGAACCCCTAAACCGAGGCCTCCCCACATCGCCAACCCTATAATACATTTTTTTTAACTCCTAATCTTCCGACCTGACATCGCCGCCACCTACATTATAGCTATGAACCCCTAATCTGCTGCTCCTAACATCGCCGACACCTACATTATATTTATTAACCCCTAATCTGCCCCCCCCACGTCGTCGCCACCTACCTACACTTATTAACCCCTAATCTGCCGACCAGACCTCGCCGCCACTATAATAAATGTATTAAACCCTAAACCACCGCACTCCCGCCTCGCAAACACTATAATAAATAGTATTAACCCCTAATCTGCCCTCCCTAACATCGCCGCCACCTACCTAACCCCAAATCTCCTGCCCGCAACATCGCTGCTACTATAATAAATTTATTAACCCCTAAACCTAAGTCTAACCCTAACACCCCCTAACTTAAATATTATTTAAATTAATCTAAATAAATTTACTATCATTAAATAAATTTTTCCTATTTAAAAATAAATACTTACCTATAAAATAAACCCTAATATAGCTACAATATAACTATTAGTTACATTGTAGCTATTTTAGGATTTATATTTATTTTACAGGCAACTTTGTATTTATTTTAACTAGGTACAATAGCTATTAAATAGTTATTAACTATTTAATAGCTACCTAGTTAAAATAATTACAAAATTACCTGTAAAATAAATCCTAACCTAAGTTACAAATACACACTATCAATAAATTAATTAAATAAATTAACTACAATTAGCTAAACTAAAATACAATTAAATAAACTAATCTATAATACAAAAACAAACACTGAATTACAGAAAATAATTTTTTTTTACAAGAAGTTTAAACTAATTACACCTAATCTAAGCCCCCTAATAAAATAAAAAAGCCCCCCAAAATAATAAAATGCCCTACCCTATTCTAAATTAAAAAGTAGTCAGCTCTTTTACCAGCCCTTAAAAGGGCCTTTTGCGGGGCATTGCCCCAAAGTAATCAGCTGCCAAGGGAACAAGGAACAGTAGGAGAAATATCAGGGTATAAGTGATGCCAGAAGAACAAAAATAAATTTAGTTCCCCCACTAGAGAAACGGGCGGGAGCCGTGGACTCTCCTCCCACAGATGGAAATGAAATTATCAGGTAAGTATAATTTATATTTTCCATCTTAATGGGAGGAGAGTCCACGGCTTCATTCATTACTTGTAGGAAACAAATACCCAAGCTCTAGAGGACACTGAATAAAGAAAAACGGGAGGGCAAAAGGAGGCAGACCCTAATCTGAGGGCACCACAGCCTTTCTCCCAAAAGCTGCTTCTGCCGAAGCAAAGACATAAAATTTGTAAAATGTTGCTAAGTATGTGAGGATCAAGTAGCCACCTTACAAATCTGCTCCATAGAAGCCTCATTCTTAAGGGCCCAAGAAGAGGCCACAGCCCTAGTTGAGTGAGCCGTAATCCTCTGAGGAGGCTTATGTCCCGCGGTCTCATAGGCCAAGCGAATCAAGCTCCTCAACCAAAAAGATAGTTAAGTGGAAGAGGCCTTCTGCCCCTTGCACTTCCCTGAATACACAAAAAATAAAGATGAAGTCTGTCTGAATTCTTTTGTGGCCTGAAGCTAGAACTTAAAGGCCCGAACCACATCCAAATTATGAAGTAACCTTTCCTTTGAAGAAGGGTTAGGGCACAAGGAAGGAACTACTATCTCCTGATTGATGTTAAGATTTGACACAACCTTGGGAAGAAATCCCAACCCAGTGCGGAGAATAGCCTTATCGGCGTGAAAAACCAGGTAAGGAGGCTCACATTGCAAGGCCGCCAACTCAGAGACTGATGCAATAGCCAGTAGGACTAGAACCTTCCAGGAAAGAATTTTAATGTCAAGCAAATGCATAGGCTCAAACGGAGCCCTCTGCAAAATCTTAAGTACCAAGTTTAAGCTCCAAGGGGGAGCGGATTTTCGAAAGACAGGCCTGATCCTAGATAGAGCCTGAACGAAGGACTAAATATCAGGAAGCTCCGCAAGCTTCTTGTGTAATAGTACAGATAAAGCCGAAATCTGTCCTTTTAAGGAACTGGCGGCAAGTCCCTTCTCCAACCCATCCTGGAGGAAGAACAGGATCCTGGATACCCTAACCTTATGCCAGGGATATCCACGTTCCTCACACTGGGACAAGTAGGTCCTCCAAACCTTATGATAGATGCGACGAGTGACCGGTTTCCTGGCTTGAATGAGAGTATCAATCACTCTCTCAGAAAATCCTCTCTTGGCTAGGACTAAGCGTTCAATCTCTACGCAGTCAGCCTCAGAGAATCAAGATTTTGATGTAGAAAGGGACCCTGAACCAGCAGATCTCTGCGACAAGGGAACCTCCATGGAGGAGACAATGACATCCCCACCAGATCTGCAAACCACATCCTCTGCGGCCACGACAGAGCAATCAGAATAGCCAAAACTTGCTCCTGCTTGATGCGGGCCACTACTCGAGGTAGAAGTGGCAACGGTGGAAATATGTAAACTAGGTTGAACTCCCAAGGCACTGCTAAGGCATCTATCAGCTCTGCCTGGGGTTCCCTGGACCGCGACCCGTATCTGGGTAGCTTGAAGTTGAGTCTGGACGCCATGAGATCTATCTCCGGCACCCCCCATCTGTTGCAGACCTCTGCAAACACCTGGGGATGGAGAGACCATTTCCCCAGATGAAAAGATTGTATGCTGAGAAAATCTGCTTCCCAGCTATCCACACCTGGAATGTGGATCGCTGACAGCGAGCAGTTGTGAGCCACTGCCCATTCCAAAATCTGAGATACTTCCCTCCTGGCTAGGGAGATTCTCGTTCCCCCCTTGATGGTTGATGTAAGCCACTGAGGTAATATTGTCAGACTGGATTCTGATGAATCGGGACGACCCCAGAAGGGGCCAAGCCCTCAGAGCGTTGAAGATCGCTCGAAGTTCCAGAATATTGATAGGGAGAAACAACTCCTCTCAAGAACACCTGGCCTATGCCTTCCTGACACCCCAAACAGCTCCCCATCCTGACAGACTTGCGTTCGTGGTCACAATCTCCCAGGATGGTCTCAAGAAGGATGTCCCCTGGGACAGCTGGCCCGGACAGATCCACCAAGAGAGGGATTCCCTCGTCTGGTTGTCCAGAGAGATCTGTTGGGATAGATCTGAGTGATCGAAGTTCCATTGTCTCAACATGCATAACTGAAGAGGTCTGAGATGGAACCTGGCTTATGGAATGACATCTATACTGGATACCATGAGCCCAATCGCCTCCATACAACGGGCCACAGATGGCCTTGAGGAGGTCTGAAGGGCAAGACAGCTGGATGCAATCTTGTAACGTCTCTGCTCTGTAAAGAATATCTTTATGGATATGGAATCTATGATCGTGCCCAGAAATTCCACTCTGTTGCTGGGAACCAGAACTCTTTCCTTTGTTTATCTTCCATCCATGGGATCGAAGAAGAAGAGCCCTCGAATGGTCCACTGCTAGACTGCATGACTAAGCCTGGACCAGGATGTCGTCCAGATAAGATGCCACTGCAATACCTCTGGCTTTCGCCACTGCGAGCAGCGCTCCCAGAACCTTCAAAAAGACTCTTGGGGCAGTTGCCAGACCGAACGGTAGGGCCACAAACTGGAAGTGTTGGTCAAGGAATGCAAATCTTAGGAACTTGAAATGATCCTTGTGGATTGGCACGTGAAGGTAAGCTTCCTTCAAATCTTTTGTAGTCATGAACTGTCCCTCTTGCACTAGGGGCAGAATGGACCTGATCATCTCCATCTTGAAAGATGGCACTGACAAATTTGTTTAGGCACTTTAGGTCTAGAATTGGGCGAAATGTGCCCTCCTTCTTTGGGACCACGAAAATGTTTGAATAATACCCCAGACCTCTTTCCGCTAGAGGTACTGGTACGATTACTCCAAAAGTGGAGAGATCCCTCACATTATAAGGGAATCTAGTATGATATTTGTCTAAGGTAGTACATATTGCAGCTAAAACTAGTATTGTTCCCACCCCCCAATTACACTTGGGTCACTCTTGGACCCCCAGAAACAAACAGAGAATGATTTATTGGAGATATGGGAGAGGAGGATCAGGCTTGGATTAGAGACTGGCTCAGTGAATGCTTTAATAGGAGCCCCGGCTGGTTGTAGTATACTGAATATACTACACACACACACACACACACACACACACACACACACACACACACACACACACACACACACACATATATATATATATATATATATATATATATATATATATATATATATATATATATATATGAATAAAGAATCTTAGTAGAGATTATATACTAGAAGATCTCTATAACAGATATTAATGTAGGTTATACTTCTTGTTAACTTAATAAGTTAGCCTAATAGAAATAATGCTGCAAATGCTGCATAACAGTGCAAACCTTTTATAAACGTCTTAAGGCAGTAGCTGAGATATCATACTTGTATATAATAGTAAATATTGTTTAACTAATACCTATGACCAATATGTAAACTATGTACTTATTTAAAGGAAGAATTCCTCCACACAAACAGACAATAATGGAGGTTATTAGCGTTCAGTAATATGGGATATCCCTGCAGCTATCATTCTGTGCCGTCATCCTAAGTACCACTGACCATCCCTGCTGACGATGTGGCGAATTATAGAACTGTGAATGTTTTAACCTACTACAGCTCTTCCAGGGACATACATTTCCTCTTCCCTTCCATAATAATTTAGGTCGAGACGGATGAGAAGCTTGGAGAATTTTGTAGAGTCCAGTAGTTGGAGGCTAAGTGCACTCGTGAGTAATACTAGATTGTTTAAGTCCCACAACTTGTCTGACCTATTAAGTAAGCACTTAGAAGTTATGTGCAGGAGCAATGTTGCTGGGATCCATAGGACACTCCTATTCCACTGCGGGAGGTCGGCCGCATCCTTCGTGACCGGGTAAGAGGGTTGTGAGCTATGGACTTTCTTTTCACAAAGATCTCTTGCGTAGTATCCGGGATCTATTGCCGGTACACTTAACCCCACTGCTATCTGAAGGCAATCATAGTGCGATGCAGAATCCATCTTGTCTATCAATTTAGGCTCTGGAATGACTTCTGCATCATGTGGGTTTTGTAGAGTTAATGAGGTCCGCAAAGCTGTTTTGCATCTGCAACTCCAGTTTGATTAGTAGTATCTGTGTTAGCCTTTATTCTTCCTCCATGTTGTTATCGATTGGTTTTAGCTGCGTCACCCAGATTACCGGGGGGGTCTAGAACAGGGTTGCTCAGAGGCTATTTGTGATAATATCGACATCTGGTGGTGGAATGTAGACTCATAAAACTGATACCTGATGGCTTGTTTGTCAGTGCTGCTGTATTAGCGAGGTAATCAGCGGATTATTAGAATGAGGTGAGGAGCTCCCTGTTTTGCGACCTATCATGGCTGCCACCTAGACACGCCACCCGGATTCCAATTTTTTATTCATGGGCTCCTTGAACGAAGAGCTATCGATAGTTGTGCGCTTAGCGAATGTGGAGATAGTACCATCCACCTTAGGGACAGCCCAGCTCAAGCTGAGAGTCCGGAACAGGGAACAGTTTTCTCCTGTTAAGTGTAGTCAGTCCACGGGTCATCATTACTTATGGGATATTAACTCCTCCCCAACAGGAAGTGCAAGAGGATCACCCAAGCAGAGCTGCTACATAGCTCCTCCCCTCTACGTCACACCCAGTCATTCTCTTGCACCCAACTAATAGATAGGATGTGTGAGAGGACTGTGGTGATTAAACTTAGTTTTTTATATCTTCAATCAAAAGTTTGTTATTTTAAACGACACCGGAGTGTGTTGTTTCCTTCTCAGGCAGAATTTGAAGAAGAATCTACCTGAGTTTTTGTATATGATCTTAGCGGACGTAACTAAGATCCGTTTGCTGTTCTCGGCCATTCTGAGGAGTAAGGTAACTTCAGATCAGGGGACAGCGGGCAGGTTCACCTGCAAAGAGGTATGTTGCAGTATATTATTTTCTAAGGAATGGAATTGACTTTGAAAATACTGCTAATACCGATATAATGTAAGTACTGCCTTAAATGCAGTAGTAGCAACTGGTATCAGGCTGACATGTATATATGTTTACATTTAAGTATTTCTGGGGAATGGCACTTCACTGGGAAAATACTGTATGCATATAACTTTTAGCCTAACTTGCAGTGTGAGCGACTAGCAGCAGGCTTTTTAATGACATTTCATATATTAGATTTTAAACGTTTACTGGCATGTTAAATCGTTTAATTATCTGAGGTACTTGGTGAAAATTGTTTTGGGCTTTATTTTCCACATGGCTGTCGTTTGTTTTAAATTAAAACTGTTTACTGAGCTTCCCTCACTGTTGTAGTGTGAGTGGGAGGGGCCTATTTTGGCGCTTTTACTACGCATCAGAAATTCAGTCACAGTCTGTCTTTTTCTCCCTGCATGATCCAGGACGTCTCCACAGAGCTCAGGGGTCTTCAAAACTAGTTTTGAGGGAGGTAATCATTCACAGCAGACCTGTGAGACTGTGCTTGACTGTGATAAAAACGCTTATATTGTCAATTGTTATACGTTTTTTTTCTGATATTAAGGGTTAATCATCCATTGCTAATGTGTGCAATCCTTTGCTAAATTTGGTTTATATAACTAATCCGGTTCATTTTTATTCAACTGTGTCAGTTTTTTTGTGTGCTTCTTAAAGGCACAGTAACGTTTTTACATATTGCTTGTAAATTTAGTTGAAAAGTATTTCCAAGCTTGCTAGTCTAATTGCTAGTTTGTTTAAACATGTCTGACACAGAGGAATCTCTTTGTGCAATATGTTCAAAAGCCAAGGTGGAGCCCAATAGAAATTTATGTACTAATTGCATTGATGCTACTTTAAATAAAAGTCAATCTGTACATGTTAAGCAACATTCACCAGACAACGAGGGGGAAGTTATGCCGACTAACTTGCCTCACGTGTCAGTACCTGCATCTCCCGCTCAGGAGGTGCGTGATATTGTAACGCCAAGTACATCAGGGCGGCCATTACAAATCACTTTACAAGACATGGCTAATGTTATGACTGAAGTTTTGTCTAAATTGCCAGAACTTAGAGGTAAACGAGATCACTCTGGGATGAGAACAGAGTATACTGATAATGCTAGGGCCATGTCTGATACTGCGTCACAATTTGCAGAGCATGAGGACGGAGAGCTTCATTCTGCGGGTGACGGATCTGATCCAAATAAATTGGATTCAGACATTTCAAATTTTAAATTTAAGCTGGAAAACCTCCGTGTATTGCTAGGGGAGGTGTTAGCGGCTCTGAATGATTGTAACACAGTTGCAATCCCAGAGAAAATGTGTAGGTTGGATAAATATTTTGCGGTACCGACGAGTACTGACGTTTTTCCTATACCTAAGAGACTTACTGAAATTATTACTAAGGAGTGGGACAGACCCGGTGTGCCTTTCTCACCCCTCCTATATTCAGAAAAATGTTTCCAATAGACGCCACCACACGGGACTTATGGCAAACGGTCCCTAAGGTGGAGGGAGCAGTTTCTACTTTAGCTAAGCGTACCACTATCCCGGTGGAGGATAGCTGTGCCTTTTCAGATCCAATGGATAAAGAGTTAGAGGGTTACCTTAAGAAAATGTTTGTTCAACAAGGTTTTATATTACAACCCCTTGCATGCATTGTGCCTGTCACGGCTGCGGCAGCATTTTGGTTTGAGTCTCTGGAAGAGACCCTTGACTCAGCGACATTAGATGAGATTTCACTTAAGCTTAAAACCCTTAAGCTAGCTAATTCATTTATTTCTGATGCCGTAGTACATTTAACTAAACTTACGGCTAAGAATTCCGGATTCGCCATTCAGGCACGCAGAGCGCTGTGGCTAAAATCCTGGTCAGCTGATGTAACTTCTAAATCGAAACTACTTAACATACCTTTCAAGGGGCAGACTTTATTCGGGCCCGGTTTGAAAGAAATTATCGCTGATATTACGGGAGGTAAAGGACATGCTCTGCCTCAAGACAGAGCCAAACCCAGGGCTAGACAGTCTAATTTTCGTGCCTTTCGTAACTTCAAGGCAGGAGCAGCTTCAACTTCCTCTGCTCCAAAACAGGAAGGAGCTGTTGCTCGCTACAGACAAGGCTGGAAACCTAACCAGGCCTGGAACAAGGGCAAGCAGGCCAGAAAGCCTGCTGCTGCCCCTAAGACAGCATGAAGTGAGGGCCCCCGATCCGGTAACGGATCTAGTGGGGGGCAGACTCTCTCTCCTCGCCCAGGCTTGGGCAAGAGATGTCCAGGATCCCTGGGCGTTGGAGATCATATCTCAGGGATATCTTCTGGACTTCAAAGCTTCTCCTCCACAAGGGAGAATTCACCTTTCAAGGTTGTCAACAAACCAGATAAAGAAAGAGGCGTTTCTACGCTGTGTACAAGACCTTTTACTAATGGGAGTGATCCATCCAGTTCCGCGGTCGGAACACGGACAAGGGTTTTACTCAAATCTGTTTGTGGTTCCCAAAAAAGAGGGAACCTTCAGACCAATATTGGATTTAAAGATCCTAAACAAATTCCTAAGAGTTCCATCATTCAAGATGGAAACTATTCGGACAATCTTACCCATGATCCAAAGAGGTCAGTACATGACCACAGTGGATTTAAAGGATGCTTACCTTCACATACCGATTCACAGAGAACATTACCGGTATCTAAGGTTTGCCTTCCTAGACAAGCATTTCCAGTTTGTAGCTCTTCCCTTCGGGCTGGCTACGGCTCCAAGAATCTTTACAAAGGTTCTGGGCTCTCTTCTGGCGGTACTAAGACCGCGAGGAATCTCGGTAGCTCCGTACCTAGACAACATTCTGATACAAGCGTCAAGCTTTCAAACTGCCAAGTCTCATACAGAGTTAGTACTGGCATTTCTAAGATCGCATGGGTGGAAAGTAAACGAGGAGAAGAGTTCTCTCTTACCACTCACAAGAGTTCCCTTCTTGGGGACTCTTATAGATTCTGTAGAAATGAAAATTTACCTGACAGAGGACAGGTTAACAAAGCTTCTAAATGCTTGCCGTGCCCTTCATTCCATTCAACACCCGTCAGTGGCTCAATGCATGGAGGTAATCGGCTTAATGGTAGCGGCAATGGACATAGTTCCTTTTGCACTCCTGCACCTCAGACCGCTGCAATTGTGCATGCTAAGTCAGTGGAATGGGGATTACTCAGATTTGTCCCCTACGCTGAATCTGGATCAGGAGACCAGAGATTCTCTTCTATGGTGGCTTTCTCGGCCACATCTGTCCAGGGGGATGCCCTTCAGCAGGCCAGACTGGACAATTGTAACTACAGACGCCAGCCTACTAGGTTGGGGCGCTGTCTGGAATTCCCTGAAGGCTCAGGGATCATGGACTCAAGAGGAGAGTCTCCTTCCAATAAACATTCTGGAATTGAGAGCAGTTCTCAATGCCCTTCTGGCTTGGCCTCAGTTAGCAACTCTGAGGTTTATCAGGTTTCAGTCGGACAACATCACGACTGTGGCTTACATCAACCATCAGGGAGGGACAAGAAGTTCCTTAGCGATGATGGAAGTATCAAAGATAATTCGCTGGGCAGAGTCTCACTCTTGCCACCTGTCAGCGATCCACATCCCAGGAGTGGACAACTGGGAGGCGGATTTCCTAAGTCGCCAGACTTTTCATCCGGGGGAGTGGGAACTTCATCTGGAGGTCTTTGCCCAAATACTTCGACGTTGGGGCAAACCAGATATGGATCTCATGGCGTCTCGCCGGAACGCCAAGCTTCCTCGTTACGGGTCCAGGTCCAGGGACCCGGGAGCGGTCCTGATAGATGCCTTGACAGCACCAGGATGGCTTATGTGTTTCCACCCTTCCCGATGCTTCCTCGTTTGATTGCCAGGATCAAACAGGAGAAAGCATCAGTGATTCTAATAGCGCCTGCGTGGCCACGCAGGACCTGGTATGCAGATCTAGTGGACATGTCATCCTGTCCATCTTGGTCTCTGCCTCTGAGACAGGACCACCT
Organism: Bombina bombina; assembly: GCF_027579735.1. Lineage (NCBI taxonomy): Eukaryota > Metazoa > Chordata > Amphibia > Anura > Bombinatoridae > Bombina > Bombina bombina. The sequence continues at coordinate 791,086,105 of NC_069500.1, forward strand.
AATTCAGGGTCCTTTCAAACATCAAAATCTAATTTCTCTGAAGCTGACTGCATGGAAATTGAACGCTTAATTTTATCAAAGCGTGGATTTTCGGAGCCAGTTATTGATACCTTAATACAGGCTAGGAAACCTGTTACCAGGAAAATTTACCATAAGATATGGCGTAAATACTTACACTGGTGCGAATCCAAGGGTTACTCATGGAGTAAGGTTAGGATTCCTAGGATATTGTCTTTTCTACAAGAAGGTTTAGAAAAGGGTTTATCTGCTAGTTCATTAAAGGGACAGATCTCAGCTCTGTCCATCCTTTTACACAAGCGTCTGTCAGAAGTTCCAGACGTTCAGGCTTTTTGTCAGGCTTTGGCCAGGATTAAGCCTGTGTTTAAATCTGTTGCTCCGCCGTGGAGCTTAAACTTAGTTCTTAACGTTTTACAGGGTGTTCCGTTTGAACCCCTTCACTCCATTGATATCAAGCTGTTATCTTGGAAAGTTCTGTTTTTAATGGCTATTTCCTCGGCTCGTAGAGTCTCTGAATTATCAGCCTTACATTGTGATTCCCCGTATCTGATTTTTCATTCAGATAAGGTAGTTCTGCGTACTAAACCTGGGTTCTTACCTAAGGTAGTCACTAACAAGAATATCAATCAAGAGATTGTTGTTCCATCATTGTGTCCTAACCCTTCTTCAAAGAAGGAACGACTTCTGCACAATCTAGATGTAGTCCGGGCCCTGAAATTTTATTTACAGGCAACTAAAGATTTTCGACAAACTTCTTCCCTGTTTGTCGTTTATTCTGGACAGAGGAGAGGTCAAAAAGCATCTGCTACCTCTCTATCCTTTTGGCTTCGTAGCATAATACGCTTAGCCTATGAGACTGCTGGACAGCAACCTCCTGAAAGGATTACAGCTCATTCTACTAGAGCTGTGGCTTCCACTTGGGCCTTTAAGAACGAGGCCTCTGTTGAACAGATTTGCAAGGCTGCAACTTGGTCTTCTCTTCATACTTTTTCCAAATTTTACAAATTTGACACTTTTGCTTCTTCGGAGGCTGTTTTTGGGAGAAAGGTTCTTCAGGCAGTGGTTCCTTCCGTATAGAGATCCTGCCTGTCCCTCCCGTCATCCGTGTACTTAGCTTTGGTATTGGTATCCCATAAGTAATGATGACCCGTGGACTGACTACACTTAACAGGAGAAAACATAATTTATGCTTACCTGATAAATTCCTTTCTCCTGTAGTGTAGTCAGTATACGGCCCGCCCTGTTTTTTAAGGCAGGTCTAAATTTTTTAATTATACTCCAGTCACCACTGCACCCTATAGTTTCTCCTTTCTCGTTTGGTTCTCGGTCGAATGACTGGGTGTGACGTAGAGGGGAGGAGCTATGTAGCAGCTCTGCTTGGGTGATCCTCTTGCACTTCCTGTTGGGGAGGAGTTAATATCCCATAAGTAATGATGACCCGTGGACTGACTACACTACAGGAGAAAGGAATTTATCAGGTAAGCATAAATTATGTTTTTTAAAAGAAGTAGAGGGAGAAAAGGACGAGCCAAGTTTCTCCCATTCGTTCTTAATAATATTAGCCATCTTAACGGGGACCGGGAAGGTCTGAGGCACCACCCTGTCCTCGTAAAAACGCTATCTAACCTAGGAATCGAAGGTTCCTCCGGAAGTTTTGGTTCCGGAACCTCTAACGTAGCAAGCACCTCTTTCAGCATAAAGCGCAAATGCTCCATCTTAAATGGCCACTTTAATTCTTTTTTTTCTTACGTGATTCGGATAGAGCATGCAATTTTAAGCAACTTTCTAATTTACTCCTATTATCAATTTTTCTTAGTTCTCTTGCTATCTTTATTTGAAAAGAAGGCATCTAAGCTTTTTTTTTTTTTTTTTTGGTTTAGAACTCTGGACAGCACTTTTTTATTGGTGGGTGAATTTATCCACCAATCAGCAGGAACAACCCAGGTTGTTCACCAAAAAGGGGCTGGCATCTAAACTTCTAAACATTCTTGCATTTCAAATAAAGATACCAAGAGAATGAAGAACATTTGATAATAGGATTAAATTAGAAAGTTTCTTAAAATTTCATCTGAATCACGAAAGAAAAAATGTGGGTTCAGTGTCCCTTTAAACTTAAAGTTTGGCTGCTCTGCAGCCGGAGGTCTAGATGTTGCCGATTCTGACCCAGAAAGAGTGTCGTCTGAAGAGTCAGTCGTCTTCATAAGCGGATAATCTGTCAGAGACATCCAACGGAGTAGATGACCCCTGGGACAGATAGCTATGTTTCACCTTTTGCTTGCGCTTAGCAGGGCATGGTAAGGCATTGAAGGCAACAGAGACCACCGTTTGTAACTGATCAGCGAAATCTGGCGGCCAAAGGGCCCCTCCTGCGGGAGGATTAGTAGTGCCCTGGGAGCTGCATGTGTAATCGGAGATGAATGTAGGGAACGCACCTCGCAGGATGGAGAACCCTCAGAGGTGGACGTCTCAGTTGTACTAAATATCTTATTCTTTTTAGATATTGCAATTTTATCAAAGTGAGAGAGTGATGGAGCTTCCTGAAGCTATCTCGCGCCACGCTGCAGTTTCTCCTTAAGGCCAGGTATGTTTGTCTCGCGCAGTCTCGTAGGAAAAACATACCTGGCCTTTTATAATATAAGATATTTAAAATGACCACAGGTTACAATCTTCTCTGCCGGCGTCTTTGGTTTGATTTTTGTATTCTAAAATACATACAGTATATAACAACCAATACCTTTGTAAATTACAGTACTGTAAATACTATCTTTCCTTTGGCACTATGTATACAAATGTATTAAGAAATATATAAAAATACTTTTTAGGTTGCATGTATAATCTGTTTTATGACATGCAAATATTGTGTAAATGACATAAGATTTTAGACCCAATACATACATGTTTCTTACATTTACAATTATAATTTATTTTTTTTAGTTCTTCTTTTCAAGTGGTCATTATATTAGCCACAGCTAGCTACGTCTGATGTCTGTTTATACTAGCAATGTTCAGGCAATCAGTTTTGCTGTGTGTTAAATCATGTACATAATGCTCTGAATCTGTATGCAGAGCAGAGCTGCTGTTGGACACAAGACAAAATTACATTCTGTTAGCAACTATCCATAGTGCGCCAAAGGTTTCCATTACAATAGGGAACTGCTGGAGTGTGTGAGGCCTCAATCCATCAGTGTGAAAGACAAATTGGAATGCAGACTTTGACATTTCCCTGAATAATGGCACGGTGTCATGTGACATTTTATAGATAGTCTTGCAGTGTTGGCAGAATCCAGTGATGAGCTACTAAGTATGCTCTGTGAGAATGACTGTGTCAGATGAGGCATTGCCCTATGGAGATGGAAAGGAGCATAAACCCATGCCTGCGCTAGCTGTCATTCAAATGTAGTATTTTCCAAACATATAAAACACAGTGGTCATGATATTATCTACAAAAGATGTAAGAATTAAAAAGAAAAATGTAAAGATGCTCAAACTACCTTTAATAATGCAGTATATAGAAATGAACCTAATCATGTAGACATTATCTTTGTGTACGTGCACTTGAATACTTGGAACAAGTACCATATGGGACCCTGGCCTTCTAAGCACAGTAAATGACCTCACACTATAATTATGAAGCCTTATTCATTGTAAATATTTTCTGAGCATAACATTATGTAATGGAAAGTTTTCTGTATTCTCACAAATTAACAATCTGCCTTTTTTTTCCCTTCACCCCCTTTCTAAGAAGGAAGTAATTTTAGGGAGAAGCTTCATTCTAGGCGTTGGGGATTAAAAATGAATTCATTCTATCAGGTTAAAGGGACATAAAAGTCAAAATGGTTACTTTCATGTATCAGGTAGATCTAGGGTTGCTACCTGTCTGGGAATGACCCGGATAGCTCGGGTTTCCATTTGTGTGTTTGGGTTTAAAGCTGAGTGAGACCCAAACGGTTTGGTGGGAAATGGCTACAGCCAAAAAGGGGACTTTGTGCATTTACAACATAGTGCACATGCCTACAGTTATTTCTCTCTTGTGTGGGAGTGTGTATGTGTGTGTTAGAGCGTGTCTGTCTTTGCGTTTGTCAGTGTCTTCCTGTGTACGTGTCAGTGTGTGAAAGAGTGAGTGTATTTGTGTGTGAGAATGTGCGGGGGAGACCATTAGTGTTTTTGTGTGAGTGCGTGTCAGACCATTAGTGTTTTTTTGTGTGTGTGTCAGAGCATTTCAGTTTTCTTGTGTGTGAGACCATTAGTGGGTTTTTTTTTTTTGTGTGCGTGTCAAAGCATTAGGGTTTTCTTGTGTGTGCGTGAGACCATAAGTGTTTTCTCTTGTTAAGTGTATCCAGTCCACGGATCATCCATTACTTATGGGATATTCTCCTTCCCAACAGGAAGTTGCAAGAGTCCACCCACAGCAGAGCTGCTATATAGCTCCTCCCCTAACTGCCATAACCAGTCATTCTCTTGCAAGCTCTCAACATAGCTGGAGGTAGTAAGAGGAAAGTGGTGTAAGATAGTTAGTTTTTTCTTCAATCAAAAGTTTGTTTTTAAATGGTACCGGAGTGTACTATTTTACCTCAGGCAGCATTTAGAAGAAGAATCTGCCTGCGTGTTTCTATGATCTTAGCAGAAGTAACTAAGATCCACTGCTGTTCTCAAATATGTCTGAAGAGTGAGGTAACTTCAGAGGGGGAAAGGCGTGCAGGTTATCCTGCTATAAGGTATGTGCAGTTAAAAAAAAAAAAAGAAGTTTCTTTCATGTAATTAGCAAGAGTCCATGAGCTAGTGACGTATGGGATATACATTCCTACCAGGAGGGGCAAAGTTTCCCAAACCTTAAAATGCCTATAAATACACCCCTCACCACACCCACAATTCAGTTTTACAAACTTTGCCTCCGATGGAGGTGGTGAAGTAAGTTTGTGCTAGATTCTACGTTGATATGCGCTCCGCAGCAAGTTGGAGCCCGGTTTTCCTCTCAGCGTGCAGTGAATGTCAGAGGGATGTGAGGAGAGTATTGCCTATTTGAATGCAGTGATCTCCTTCTACGGGGTCTTTTTCATAGGTTCTCTGTTATCGGTCGTAGAGATTCATCTCTTACCTCCCTTTTCAGATCGACGATATACTCTTATATATACCATTACCTCTGCTGATTCTCGTTTCAGTACTGGTTTGGCTTTCTACAAACATGTAGATGAGTGTCCTGGGGTAAGTAAATCTTATTTTCTGTGACACTCTAAGCTATGGTTGGGCACTTTGTTTATAAAGTTCTAAATATATGTATTCAAACATTTATTTGCCTTGACTCAGAATGTTCAACTTTCCTTATTTTTCAGACAGTCAGTTTCATATTTGGGATAATGCATTTGAATTAATCATTTTTTCTTACCTTCAAAAATTTGACTCTTTTTTCCCTGTGGGCTGTTAGGCTCGCGGGGGCTGAAAATGCTTCATTTTATTGCGTCATTCTTGGCGCGGACTTTTTTGGCGCAAAAATTCTTTTCCGTTTCCGGCGTCATACGTGTCGCCGGAAGTTGCGTCATTTTTTGACGTTATTTTGCGCCAAAAATGTCGGCGTTCCGGATGTGGCGTCATTTTTGGCGCCAAAAGCATTTAGGCGCCAAATAATGTGGGCGTCTTATTTGGCGCTAAAAAATAAGGGCGTCGCTTTTGTCTCCACATTATTTAAGTCTTATTTTTTCATTGCTTCTGGTTGCTAGAAGCTTGTTCTTTGGCATTTTTTCCCATTCCTGAAACTGTCATTTAAGGAATTTGATCAATTTTGCTTTATATGTTGTTTTTTCTCTTACATATTGCAAGATGTCTCACGTTGCATCTGAGTCAGAAGATACTACAGGAAAATCGCTGTCTAGTGCTGGAGCTACCAAGCTAAGTGTATCTGCTATAATTTTTGGTATCTGTTTCTCCAGCTGTTGTTTGTATTGCATGTCATGACAAACTTATTAATGCAGATAAAATTTCCTTTAGTACTGTTACATTACCTGTTGCTGTTCCGTCAACATCTAATTTTCAGAGTGTTCCTGATAAACATAAGAGATTTTATTTTTTAAATCCATTTAGAAGGCTATGTCTGTTATTTCTCCTTCTAGTTTACATAAAAGTCTTTTAAAACTTCTCTTTTTTCAGATGAATTTTTAAATGAACATCATCATTCTGATACTAATAATGGTTCTTCTGGTTCAGAGGTTTCTGTCTCAGAGGTTGATGCTGATAAATCTTTGTATTTGTTCAAGATGGAATTTATTCGTTCTTTATTTAAAGAAGTATTAATTGCATTAGAAATAGAGGATTCTGGTCCTCTTGATACTAAATCTAAACGTTTAAATAAGGTTTTTAAAATCTCCTGTAGTTATTCCAGAAGTGTTTAATCTCCCTGATGCTATTTCTGAAGTAATTTCCAGGGAATGGAATAATTTGGGTAATTCTTTTACTCCTTCTAAACGTTTAAGCAATTATATCCTGTGCCATCTGACAGATTAGAGTTTTTTTGGGACAAATCCCTAAGGTTATGGGGCTGTCTCTACTCCTGCTAAATGTGCTACTATTCCTACGGCAGATAGTAATTCATTTAAGGATCCTTTAGATAGGAAAATTGAATCCTTTCTAAGAAAAGCTTACTTATGTTCAGGTAATCTTCTTAGACCTGCTATATTTTTAGCGGATGTTGCTGCAGCTTCAACTTTTTGGTTAGAAGCTTTAGCGCAACAAGTAACAGATCATAATTTTATAGCATTATTATTATTCTATAACATGCTAATAATTTTATTGGTGATACCATCTTTTGATATCATTAGAGTTGATGTCAGGTATATGTCTCTAGCTATTTTAGCTAGAAAAGCTTTATGGATTAAACTTGGAATGCTGATATGTCTTCTAAGTCAACTTTGCTTTCCCTTTCTTTCCAGGGTAATAAATTATTATCTCAACTGTTTCTGGAAGGAAGGGAACTTTTTTACCAAAGGATAAAAAATCTAAGGTAAATTTAGGTCTAATAATCATTTTCGTTCCTTTCCTCACAATAAGGAACAAAAGCCTGATCCTTCATCCTCAGGAGCGGTATCAGTTTGGAAACTATTTCCAGTTTGGAATATATCCAAGCCTTATAGAAAACCTATAGCCAGCTCCTAAGTACCCATGAAGGTGCGGACCTTATTCCAGCTCAGCTGGTATGGGGCAGATTACGTTTTCTTCAAAGAAATTTTGATCAATTCCGTTCTCAATTTCTGGTTTCAGAACATTGTTTCAGAAAGGTACAGAATTGGCTTCAGTTAAGGCCTCCTGCTAAGAGATTTTTTTCTTTCCCGTGTCCCAGTTAACACAGCAAAGGCTCAGCATTTCTAAAATGTGTTTCAGATCTAGAGTTGGCTGGAGTAATTATGCCAGTTCCAGTTCTGGAACAGGGGCTGGGGTTTTATTTTATCTCTTCATTGTACCAAAGAAGGTCAATTCCTTCAGACCAGTTCCGGATCTATCAATATTGAATCGTTATGTAAGGATACCAACATTCAAGATGGTTACTGTAGGACTATCCTGCCTTTTGTTTAGCAAGGGCATTATATGTCTACAATAGACTTACAGGATGTGTATCTGCATATTCCGATTCATCCAGATCACTTTTAGTGTCTGAGATTCTCTTTTTAGACAAGCATTACCAGTTTTGTGGCTCTACCGTTTGGCCTAGCCTCAGTTCCAAGAATTTTTTTCAAAGGTTCTCGGTGCCCTTCTTTCTGTAATCAGAGAACAGGGTTTTGGTATTTCCTTATTGGACGATATCTGGGTACTTGCTCAGTCTTCTCATTTTCGAAGAATCTCAAACGAATCGACTTGTGTTGTTTCTTCAAGTTCATGGTTGGAGGATCAATTTATCAATCAGTTCATTGAATCCTCAGACAAGGGTAACCTTTTTAGGTTTCTAGATAGATTCAGTGTCTATGACTCTGTCCTTGTCAGACAAGAGAAGTTTAACATTGATATCAGCTTGTCAAAACCTTCAGTCACAATCATTCCCTTTGGTAGCCTTATGCATGGAAATTTTAGGTCTTAGGACTGCCGCATCAGATGCGATCTCCTTTGCTCGTTTTCACATGCAACCTCTTCAGCTCTGTATGCTGAACCAAGGGTGCAGGGATTACTCAAAGATATCTCAATTAATATCTTTAAACCGATTATACGACACTCTCTGACATGGTGGACAGATCACCATCGTTTAGTTCAGGGGGCTTTTTTGTTCTTCCGACCTGGACTATAATCTCAACAGATGCAAGTCTTACAGGTTGGGGAGCTGTGTGGGGGTATCTGACGGCACAAGGGGTTTGGGAATCTCAGGAGGTGAGATTTCCGATCAATATTTTGGAACTCCGTGCAATTTTCAGAGCTCTTCAGTCTTGGCCTCTTCTGAAGAGAGAGTTGTTCATTTGTTTTCAGATAGACAATGTCACAGCTGTGGCATACATCAATCATCAAGGAGGGACTCACAGTCCTCTGGCTATGAAAGAAGTATCTCGAATTTTGGTTTGGGCGGAATCCAGCTCCTGTCTAATCTCTGTGGTTCATATCCCAGGTATGGACAATTGGAAAGCGGATTATCTCAGTCGCCAAACGTTGCACCTGGGCGAATGGTCTTCACCCAGAGGTATTTCCTCAGATTGTTCAAATGTGGGAACTCCCAGAAATAGATCTGATGGCTTCTCATCTAAACAAGAAACTTCCCTGGTATCTGTCCGGATCCCGGGATCCTCGGGCGGAGGCAGTGGATGCATTATCTCTTCCTTACAAGTGTCATCCTGCCTATATCTTTCCGCCTCTAGTTCTTCTTCCAAGGGTATTCTCCAATATTCTAAAGGAATGCTCGTTTGTCCTGCTGGTAGCTCCAGCATGGCCTCACAGGTTTTGGTATGCGGATCTTGTCCGGATGGCCTCTTGCCAGCTGTGGACTCTTCCGTTAAGACCAGTCTTTCTGTCTCAAGGTTCTTTTTTCCATCAGGATCTCAAAACCTTAATTTTAAGGTGTGGAGTTTGAACGCTTGATTCTTGGTCAAAGAGGTTTCTCTGACTCTGTGATTGATACTATGTGACAGGCTCGTAAATCTGTATCTAGAGAGATATATTATAGAGTCTGGAAGACTTATATTTCTTCAGGATGGTTTAGATAAAGGTTTGTCCGCAAGTTTCTTGAAAGACAAATCTCTGCTCTTTCTGTTCTTTTTCACAGAAGGATTGCTAATCTTCCTGATATTCATTGTTTTGTACAACCTTTGGTTCGTATAAAACTTGTCATTAAGTCAATTTCTCCTCCTTGGAGTTTGAATTTGGTTCTGGGGGCTCTTCAAGCTCCTCCTTTTGAATCCATGCATTCTTTGGTCGTTATATTACTTTCTTGGAAAGTTTTGTTTCTTTTGGCCATCTCTTCTGCCAGAAGAGTCTCTGAATTATCTACTCTTTTTTGTGAGTCTCCTTTTCTGATTTTGCATCAGGATAAGGCGGTGCTGCGAACTTCTTTTGAATTTTTTACCTAAGGTTGTGAATTCTAACAACATTAGTAGAGAAATTGTGGTTCCTTCATTATGTCCTAATCCTATGAATTCTAAGGAGAAATCATTGCATTCTTTGGATGCTGTTAGAGCTTTGTAATATTATGTTGAAGCTACTAAGTCTTTCCGAAAGACTTCTAGTCTATTTGTCATCTTTTCCGGTTCTAGAAAAGACCAGAAAGCTTCTGCCATTTCTTTGGCATCTTGGTTGAAATCTTTATTTCATCATGCCTATGTTGAGTCGGGTAACACTCCGCCTCAAAGGATTACAGCTCATTCTACTAGGTTAGTTTCTACTTCCTGGGCGTTTAAGAATGAAGCTTCGGTTGATCAGATTTGCAAAACAGCAACTTGGTCCTCTTTGCATACTTTTACTAAATTGTAATACAGTGATTTAATAGCGACTAGTATCAGGCTTACTATCAGAGTTATATACTCTTATAAATTTGCAATATAAAACGTTTGCTGGCATGTTTAATCGTTTTTATATATGCTTTGATGATAAAACGTTATTGGGGCCTAGTTTTTTTCCACATGGCTGGCTTAGATTTTGCTTAGAAACAGTTCCTGACTAGGCTTTCCACTGTTGTAATATGAGTGGGAGGGGCCTATTTTTTTTTTTTTTGCACAGTTAAAATTACAAAATGAATCATCCAGCTTCCCTCAGCAGTCCCATGAATACCATAGGACATCTCTAAAGGGCTAAAAAGGCTTCCAAAATCGTTTATGGGGAAGGTATAACACAGCACAGCTGTGGCAGTTTGTTGTGTCTGTTAACCCCTTAATGACCACAATGCACCCTGTATGTCACTGGTCGTTAAGGTTTTTTTCAGAACATAATAGCACAAGTCTAGCAAGAACACACTATTAATGCCTTCCCTCCAGCAGGCTTTATGGAATAGAGCAGTCTCAACGCTGGTGGCAAGACCTTTAAAACAATCAAGTCCCAAAAAAAGGCCAGCGACATACAGGGTACGTCGCTGGTCCTTAAGGGGTTAAAAAACGTCTGTCGTTTTTTTTATCTGTTTTTTGTATTAAGGGGTTAATCATCCATTTGCAAGTGGGTGCAATGCTCTGTTAACTTATTACATATACTTTAAAAATTTCGTTTAATTTACTGCCTTTTTTCACTGTTTTTCACTGTTTTTCAAATTTTGACAAAATTTGTTTCTCTTAAAGGCACAGTAACGTTTTTTATATTTGCTTGTTAACTTGATTTAAAGTGTTTTCCAAGCTTACTAATCTCATTACTAGTCTGTACAAACATGTCTGACATAGAGGAAACTCCTTGTTTATTATGTTTTTAAGCCATGGTGGAACCCCATCTTAGAATGTGTACCAAATGTACTGATTTCATGTTAAGCAATAAAGATCATTTTTTTGTTTTTAAAAAATTATCACCAGAGGATTCTGTCGAGGGGGAAGTTATGCCAACTAACTTTCCCCACGTGTCAGACCCTTTGACTCCCGCTTCGGGGAATCACGCTCAAATGGCGCCAAGTACATCAAGGGCGCCCATAGCGTTTATTTTACCAGAGGATTCTGTCAAGGGGGAAGTTATGCCGACTAACTCTCCCCACGTGTCAGACGCTTCAACTCCCGCTTCAGGGATTCACGCTCAAATGGCGCTAAGTACATCATGGGCGCCCATAGCGTTTATTTTACAAGACATGGCGAAAGTTATGAATAATACTCTGGCAGCGGTATTAGTCAGACTACCTGAAATTAAAAGAAAGCAAGATAGATCTGGGGGTAGATACAGAGCGTACAGATGCTTTAAGAACCATGTCTGATACTGCCTCACAATATGCAGAAGCTGAGGGGAGCTTCACTCTGTGGGTGATATTTTTGACTCGGGGAAGATGATTTAACCTGATTCCGATATTTTTACATTTAAAATTTATGCTTGAGATCCTCCACTTGTTGCTCAGGGAGGTTTTAGCTGCTCTGAATGACTGTGTTACAATCACAGTGCCAGAGAAATTGTGTAGACTGAATAAATACTATGCAGTGCCGGTGTGTACTGATGTTTTTCCAATACCTAAAGAGGTTTACAGAAAATATTAATAAGGAATGGGATAGACCAGGTGTGCCGTTCTCTTCCCCACCTATTTTTAGAAAAAAATTTCTAATAGATGCCACCACACGGGACTTATGGCAGACAGTTCCTAAGGTGGAGAGAAGAGTTTCTACTCTAGCGTACCACTACCCCTGGCGAGGACAGTTGTGCTTTTTTAGATCCAATGGATAAAAAATGTTTATTCAACAAGGTTTTATCCTGCAGCCCCTTGCATGCATTGCTCCTGTAACTGCTGCTGCAGCGTTCTGGTTTGAGTCTCTGGATGAGGCTTTACAGGTAGCGACTTCATTGGATGAATATACTTGACAAGCTTAGAGCACTTAAGCTAGCCAATTCCTTTGTTTCTGATGCCTTTGTTCATTTGACTAAACTAACGGCTAAGAATTCTGTTTTTTACTATACTGGCACGCAGAGCGCTATGGCTTATATCATGGTCAGCTGTCGTGACTTTAATAAATAAGCTACTTACCTTCCCTTCAAGGGGCAGACCCTTTTCGGGCCTGGTTTGAAGGAGATTATTGCTTATATCACTGGAGGAAAAGGTCATGCCCTTCCTCAGGACAGGTCCTAATCAAGGGCCAAAAAGGTCTAATTTTCGTGCCTTTCGAAACTTCAAGGCAGGTGTGGCATCAACTTCCTCTAAGGCAAAACAAGAGGGAACTTTTGCTCAGTCCAAGACGGTCTGGAGACAACCGGACCTGGAACAAAGATAAGCAGACCAAGGAGCCTGCTGCTGCCTCTAAGACAGCATGAAGGAACGGACCCCTATCCGGTAACGGATCCTATAGGGGGCAGACTTTCATTCTTCGCCCAGGCGTGGGCAAGAGATGCCCAGGATCCCTGGGCATTGGAAATTATATCCCAGAGATATCTTCTGGATTTCAAAGCCCCCCCCAAAAAAATGGGAGATTTCGCCTTTCACAATTATCTGCAAACCAGATAAAGAAAGAGACATTCTTGCATTGTGTACGTGACCCATCCAGTTCCAAGAGAGGAACAGGGACAGAGTTTTCCTCAAATCTGTTTGTGGTTCCCAAGGAAAGGGAACCTTCAGACCTATTTTGGATCTAAAGATCTTAAACAAATTCCTTAGAATTCCATCATTTAAGATGGAAACTATTCGTACCATCTTAACTATGATCCAGGAGAGTCAATAGAGGACTACAATGGATTTGAAGGATGCTTATCCTCACTTTACGATGCATAAAGATCACCATCGTTTTTCAGGTTTGCCTTTCTAGACAGGCATTACCAGTTTGTAGCTCTTTCCTTTGGGTTAACTACAGACCCAAGAATCTTTATGGAGGTTCTGGAGTCGCTTTGGCGGTCCTTAGGCCGCGGGGCATAGAAGTGGCCCCTTATTTAGACGACATCCTGATACAGGCGTCAAACATTCAAATTGCCAAGTCTCATACGGACGTAGTGCTGGCATTTCTGAGATCGCATGGGTGGAAAGTGAACAAGGAAAGAGTTCTCTATCCCCAATCTCAAGGGTTTCCTTCCTAGGGACTCTGAAAGATTCTGTAGAAATGAAAATTTACCTGACGGAGTTCAGGTTGTCAATGTTTCTAAATTTCTGCCGTGTTCTTCATTCCATCCGCGCCCTTCGGTGGCTCGGTACATGAATGTAATCGGCTTAATGGTAGCGGCAAGGGACATAGTACCGCTTGCACGCCTACATTTCAGACCGCTGCAACTATGCATGCTCAGTCAATGGAACGGGGATTACACAGATTTGTCCCCCGGTTAAATCTGGACCAAGAGGCCAGAGATTCTCTTCTCTGGTGGCTATCTCGGGTCCATCTGTCCAAGGGTATGACCTTCCGCAGGTCAGATGGGACAATTGTTACAACAGATGCCAGCCTTTTAGGTTGGGATACAGTCTGGAACTCCCTGAAGGCTCAGGGATAGTGGACTCAGGAGGAGATCCTCCTTCTAATAAATATTCTGGAACTGGGAGCGATATTCCATGCTCTTTAGGCTTGGCCTCAGTTAGCAACTCTGAGGTACATCAGATTTCAGTCGGACAATATCACGACTGTGGCTTACATCAACCATCAAGGGGGAACAGAAGTTCCCTAGCGATGTTAGAAGTCTTAAAATAATTCACTGGACAGAGACTCACTCTTGTCTATCAGCTATCCATATCCCAGGTGTTGAGAACGGGGAGGCGGATTTTCTAAGTCGTCAGACTTTTCATCCGGGGGAGTGGGAATTCCCTCCGGAGGTGTTTGCACAAGATCAAGCAGGAGAGTGCTTTGGTGTTTTTGACAGCGTCTGCGTGGCCACGCAGGACCTGGTATGCAGATCTGGTGGACATATCATCCTTTCCACCATGGTCTCTGCTTCTGAGACAGGACCCTCTACCTCAGGGTCCTTTCAACCATCTAAATTTAACTTTTCTGAGATGGACTGCCTGGAGACTGTCAGGATTCCCAGGATACTATCTTTTCTCCAAGATGATTTTGAGAAAAGGGTTGTCAGCTAGTTCCTTAAAAGGACAGATTTCTACTCTGTCTATTCTTTTGCACAAGCGTCTGGCAGATACTCCAGACGTTCAGGCATTTTGTCAGGCTCTGGTTAGATCCAAGCCTGTGTTTAAACCTGTTGCTCCGCCATGGAGCTTAAACCTGATTATTAAGGTTCTTCAAGGAGTTCCGTTTGAACCTCTTCATTCCATAGATATCAAACTTTTTATCTTGGAAAGTTCCTTTTTGGTAGCTATTTCCTCGACTCGTAGAGTCTCCGAGTTATCTGCTTTACAATGTGATTCTCCTTATCTGGTCCTCCGTACGGATAAGGTAATCCTGCGTATCAAACCTGTTTTTTTTTACCTAAGGTGGTATCTAACAAGACTATCACTCAAGAGAGTGTTGTTCCATTCTTGTATCCTAATCCTTCTTCAAAGAAGGAACGTCTATTACTCAATTGGAACGAGTTTCGTGCTTTAAAGTTTTTGCTTACAAGCTACTTCAGATTTTCATCAAACATTTACTTTGTTTGTTGTCTACTCTGGACAGAGGAGAGGTCAAAAGACTTCAGCAACCTCTCTTTCTTTTTGGTTAAAAAGCATAATTCGTTTAGCTTATGAGACTGCTGGACAGCAGCCTCCTGAAGGGATTACAGCTCATTCTACTAGAGCTGTGGCTTTCACTTGGGCCTTTTTAAAATGAGGCTTCTGTTGAACAGATTTACAAGACGGCGTCTTGGTCTGCGCTTCATACTTTGCTTCTTCGGAGGCTATTTTTGGGAGAAAGGGTTTTTTTTCGTGCAGTGGTACCTTCCGTTTAAGTATCTGCCTTGTCCCTCCCTTCATCCGTGTACTTTAGCTTTGGTATTGGTATCCCATAAGTAATGGATGATCCGTGGACTGGATACACTTAACAAGCGAAAACATAATTTATGCTTACCTGATAAATTTATTTCTCTTGTAGTGTATCCAGTCCACGGCCCGCCCTGTCATTTTAAGGCAGGTAATTTTTTCATTTAAACTACAGTCACCACTGCACCCTATGGTTTTTCCTTTCTCTGCATGTTTTCGGTCGAATGACTGGTTATGGCAGTTAGGGGAGGAGCTATATAGCAGCTCTGCTGTGGGTGGACTCTTTCAACTTCCTGTTGGGAAGGAGAATATCCCATAAGTAATGGATGATCCGTGGACTGGATACACTACAAGAGAAATAAATTCATCAGGTAAGCATAAATTATGTTTTTTGCGCGTGTGTGAGTGCGTGTGAGACCATTAGTGTTTTTTTTGTGTGCGTGTCAAAGCATTAGTGTTTTCTTGTGTGTGCGTGAGACCATTAGTGTTTTTTTGTGTGAGAGTGTGCGTGCCAGACCATTAGTGTTTTTTGTGTTAGCTAGCTGGTGATTGGTGGCTACAAACATTTGTCTCTTGTCATTGGCTCACCAGATGTTTTCATCTAGTCCCCAGTAGTGTATTTGCCTGTTTGCGGGAGCGTGATAACTAACCAGCCATTACAAATGGCTGGTTATTGCTACCACAAGCTCGCGGTAGCAATTGGCGCTCAGAAAATTAATCAGAGATTAGATTTTCTAAAAGTACCCCAAATGCCCTAAAAATAGAGGATATTGTAGTTTGTTTTTAATTAAAAAAAAGTAGCTTTTTTATATTAAAAACAACTGGACTAGGCAGTTTTTGGGTCTAAAGTTGGTGGGAGTGGGGAGTAAAGGTGGGAGTAAAGTGCCTTTATGTTGCAGTCTATGGGAACTGTGTAATTGATTATATACATATATATTTATGTGTGAATGTACACATATTAACACATAAATATATATGTGTATAATTATATATATTTAAAAAATGCTGCGCTACTTACCCCCTTCACTGCGCGAAGCCTATGGAAGCCCGCTTTCACGAGCGAAATGCTTCCTAGCAATGCGAACGCAAGCTTGTGTTTGCATTTCAATTTACTTGTAATGCAAGCACTGGTATTACAAAGTGGAGCGCTAATATCGCTTACTTGCAAGCGATATTTAACGCTACTCTTGTAATCTGGCCCCTATGTGTGTTAACCTCTGTGCAGATATTAAACACATAATTATATACCAGCAATAGTGTAATAGCAAAATTCTCTTAACACAGAGTTTTCTTTTTGTACTTTTATGTCCTTTTAATATATTTGATCAGCAAGTTTCATATAATGTGTATTCACAGAGTCAGGTTAATATCTTTAATCAGAAAAGTATATTTACAGATTGCTTGACTGTGTGGTGTGATTTTCTTACTGAATAAGTTCTAGTGGTAGTACAGTAGCAATGACTTATAAATAAAACTAACTTTTTTAATATTATCTCAGAAATTATTGTTATAAGTATATAGTAGGAAATGGCACGTAATACTTTCTTAATAAGTAGAGACACTGCTAGATAAAGATGAATGAACATTACCTGTGCTTACACATAGGAAAGCAAGCACAAAAGGGGAATAGCAGCATTGTAGGAAACTGAGATTTAATAAGAAACTCTTATTCTCTTTATATTTTTATACCATTATCTGGACATTTTTTTTTTTGGTTTGTTTTTTAATCAGCCAATGAGAAATAATAGAGTGCAAGTGATACAGATGGATTAGTTTAACTTTACATTTTATAATTCATTTTTCTTTCTTAAGACACAGTGAGTTCATGGAATCATCAGTTACTGTTGGGAATATCACTCCTGGCCAGCAGGAGGAGGCGGCAAAGAGCACCACAGCAAAGCTGTTAAGTATCACCTCCCTTCCCACAATCCCCAGTCATTCTCTTTGCCTTCAGTGCAAAGAGGAGGTGAAGTTTTTGGTGTCTGATTAAGATTCTTCTATCAAGATTTTTTTATTTTGGAAGCCTGAGCAGACTTGCTCTGATCTTCCCTGACAAGCTGGGTTTAGCTGTACTTCACGTTGGTCTCTTCAGTATGGCTGTGGTAGCTTTCAAGCAGTTAGGAACTTGTGGGGTGGGCCTCACTGTGTTTTCCTGACAGGATTGCTGCCCTCAAACAGAATGCCAGAGTAGGCTTACTCTGTTCATTTCTTCTATCCACAGGTCTCTGGATAGAAGGTGTCTTCCCCTCACGCATGGTGGGCTGTCCCCCTGCCGGACAGCTGGATGTGCAGGTAAGTGCCATTTTTGTTTACCTCTGGGAAGGAAAGACTGGCACTAAAGAGTTAATAAGAAATTTTGCACTTATTATGGGACTTCGTCCTGCATCAGGACTTATTTGGTAGGCAGCAGGCCGATGTAAATGAGAGACACATTTATTGCAAAACTTGCATTTTATTTGTATTGGTGGTTCAGGAGTTAATGTTTATTTTTGGGCTCTGGATCAGTGTTCAAAGTACACAGATTGAGAGAGAGCTATGTGCTTGTACTTATAGCGACACAGTCGCATATTGCCGTTTTGGAGCTGTCTCCATTAATTTGGAGCCGGGTACTTCTCCCTAGTGTTTTGTTGAGGCGGGATTTCTCCTCTGACTGAAGCGCTTTCTCTGTAGTGCAGCGTCTCTGTTATGTGATGCGCTTCTCAATACAGTCCGAAGTTGCGCAGTGTTAGGAGACCTGCTTTTGATGGAGAGGGCAATCTGTCTTAAGGCTGCTCTGTGGGATCGCAATTGCTGTCCAGTTGGCGAGGGGACAGGTAGGCATCTAAATCAGAGTATCAAATTGTCCCTAATGTGAAAATTGTCTTAACATGCCAAATGATTTGCATATTTTGTAAGATTGCCTTAGGAACACAGATAGTCTTTTGGGGACTACTAAGTTTAATTTTAAGGCACAGTTTATTTAATTATCCTTAAAGGTACAGTACATAAGGTTTTTGTAAGATTGCTTTAAGGACACAGTCCAATTGGGGGACTACTAAGATGAATTATTTAAAGGGACCGTCTAGGCCAAAATAAACTTTCATGATTCAGATAGGGCATGTAATTTTAAATAATTTTCCAATTTACTTTTATCACCAATTTTGCTTTGTTCTCTTGGTATTCTTAGTTGAAAGCTTAACCTAGGAGGTTCATATGCTAATTTCTTAGACCTTGAAGGCCACCTCTTTGCATTTTAACAGTTTTTCATCACTAGAGGGTGTTAGTTCACATATGTCATATAGATAACACTGTGCTCATGCACGTGAAGTTATCTGGGAGCAGGCACTGATTGGCTAAACTGCAAGTCTGTCAAAAGAACTGAAATAAAGGGGCAGTTTGCAGAGGCTTAGATACAAGATAATCACAGAGGTTAAAAGTATATTATTATAACTGTGTTGGTTATGCAAAACTGGGGAATTGGTAATAAAGGGATTATCTATCTTTTAAAACAATAAAAAATTTGGTGTAGTCTGTCCCTTTAAGGCACAGTTTATTTAATTATCCTTAAAGGTACAGTACAGTTCATGTTCAAATTTAAAGGTACAGTACCTGCATATTTTATTATTTTTTGAGACTGTTACTCATAAATAAAGACTCCTTGTTTCTGAGACATCAGTCTCTCAGGTTGATGCTGTTCAAGCTATGCCACAGCATTCTCCTCATATGTCCCAAGCCTTATTGGCATCACATGCAGTGCCTTGCGGTTACTCTTAATCTCCTGGAGGAGTTTCTTTGCAAGCAGAGATTGCTGCCCAGGTATCATCTGCGGCATTAGCTGTCATTCCCAATCTACAGGGTAAACGTAAGAGGAAAATGAAAGATTCAGATAGTAGGGTTTCTGCTCCGACTTCTGTTACCCAAGTTAACCTTTCTCATAAGTCTGATGAGGAAGATACGTCGGTACCCTCTGAGGGTAAAATCTCAGATTTGCACAGTATAATTCCTTCAGCTGATGCTGAAGTTGTATCCTTCAGATGTAAACGTGAACACCTCCGTGTACGGTAAAAGGAGGTTTTTAGTTACTCTTGTCGACTCAGATACTCCTACTGTTGTCATCCCTAGGAAATCTGACAAGCTTAATAAATTCTTTGATGTCCTTCCGCCGTGGATGTCTTTACTGTGCCAGACCGTGCCACCGAGATTATAGCACAGGAATGGGAGGGGCCTGGGATTCCTTTTCCCCATCCACTGTCTTTAAGAAGACGTTTCCTGTTGCTGACTCCAATAAGGAGTCGTGGCAATCGGTGCCTACATAGAAGGGGCCATTTCTACTCTGGCTAAGAGAACTACTATTCCTATTGAGGATAGCTGCTCCTTTAAGAAAAGCCGGGGGCTTATTTGAAGAAAATTTATGTTCATCGGGGTCTCTGATGGCAACCTGCAGAGTGTGTCGCCACTGTGACAAGTGCTGCAGCCTAATGGTTCGGCGCCTTGTCTGAGTCTCTTCTGGTAGAGACTCCTTTAGAGGGAATACAAGATAGGATTACGGCTCTTAAGTTGGCCAATTCCTTTATTACTGACGCTCCCTTGCAGGGCATTAAATTGGGTGCCAAAATATCGGGCTTTGCTGTGTAAGTGCGCAGAGCATTGTGGCTGAAATCTTGGTCAGTCGATGTTTCCTCCAAGTCTAAGCTTCTAGCGATTCCTTACAAGGGTAAGACCTTGTTTGAAACCCGTCTGACAGAAATTGTTTCTTATACTACGGGTGGAAAAAACCTGCAGCTGACTCTAAATCTCTAAACTAATCTCTAAACAAGGAGAAACAATTGAAGAAACCCGCTGCTGATTCTAAGTCAACATGAAGGGTCTGCCCCCAATCCGGAATCTGATCGCCATATAGTGCTGCAGACATGCTTTTTAACAAAGGATGACAAGAAAACAAAGAAAATGTGATAATAGAAGCACATTGTAAAGTTGTTTAAAATGTGCTATTTGAATTTTGAAAGAAAAAGTTTGTGTTTTAAGTCCCTTTAAGATAATGAATACCTTGTTACAAGTACATGCTGCTGTATGCTATAATGAGCCTTCTTTATAGTATATAATGCATAAACTGAGATCACAGGCCAGTAGCAGCTTTTTGCAACTAGACTGGCACCTTCTGAAAACACTGTTGCACTGTTTTGCCATGCAAGTTTCACAAAATCCTGAAACAGCTATTTATTTTCACTTCCTGTCCCCGGCATGTAGTGGGCTTCCTACTTATTTTCCTTTACGTCTTGTTTTGAGTCATGGGAACAGTGTTTCATGCTTGCTAGTCAGACGGGCACTGCTTTCTACCACACAGTACACTGCCTGTCATCTCTCTCACGAAAGTCTATTTCTTACAGTAGGATTTCTCCATCTTATGCATCCTCTCCACATAGATCTGTAGAAGGGGCTGCCTTCTCCTCATTTTAGTTCTTCTCTTCTGTAACTTTTCCCTTCTCACCAAAGGACTAGCAGCCTCTTGCCCTATCACCCGTGATCTGAACAATCACTTTAGTCTGGAAGTGTGATATTCCTTTAAGACTCACAGCCTAATAGTACTTCCTCCCTATTTAAGGAAGTACTATTACCTCACTCAGGGCCTGAAAATTGAAGTTTATCTTCACTTTATATGACCTCCCTGTGAATAACCTATCGTTACCTTTGAATTGCCTCCTTTCAGGTCCTATTATCTCTCCTTACGATATTCCCAAGGCATCAGCTGTTGCTTTGCTTTGCAACTTTCCTACAGACCGGTAGTCTCTTCTGGATCCTTACGCCTACCGAATCTTCATCCTCAAGCACGCCTAAGTCGCGCTCACACAAGCGGTCACCAGATCTCACCGCTGCCAGCTCTCTCCTTGTCAGCTCTTCTCAGCGGTACTACCGCTCTCCAACCTACCTTCTCTGCCACATCTGAAGGGATTGTATCCGCTCTCCACGCTCCTCTGGGTATCGTTATTTCTCTTGATAAGTGTATCCAATCCACGGATCATCCATTACTTGTGGGATATATTCCCTTCCCAACAGGAAGTTGCAAGAGGATCACCCACAGCAGAGCTGCTATATAGCTCCTCCCCTCACATGTCATATCCAGTCATTCTCTTGCAACCCTCAACATAGATGGAGGTCGTGAGAGGACTGTGGTGTTTTATACTTAGTTTATTTCTTCAATCAAAAGTTTGTTATTTTTAAATGGCACCGGAGTGTGCTGTTTTTTCTCAGGCAGTATTTGGAAGAAGAATCTGCCTGCGTTTTCTATGATCTTAGCAGAAGTAACTAAGATCCACTTACTGTTCTCACACATTCTGAGGAGTGAGGTAACTTCAGAGAGGGAATGGCGTGCAGGTTTTCCTGCAACTAAGGTATGTGCAGTAAAATATTTTTCTAAGGAATGGAATTGACTAAGAAAATGCTGCTGATACCGAAGTAATGTAAGTAAAGCCTTAAATGCAGTGAGAGCGACTGGTATCAGGCTTATTAATGGAGATATATACTCTTCAAAAAATGTGTTTTAAAAACGTTTGCTGGCATGTTTAATCGTTTTTTAACGTACATTTGGTGATAAAACTTATTGGGGCAAAATTTTTTCCACATGGCTGGCTTAATTTCTGCATAGAAACAGTTAACTGAGGCTTCCCACTGTTGTAATATGAGTGGGAGGGGCCTATTTTAGCGCTTTTTTTGCGCAGTAAAAATTCAGACTCGGACTTCCTGCTCCTTCCTGCATGATCCAGGACTTCTCTAGAGGGCTCAAAAGGCTTCAAAAGTCATATTGAGGGAGGTAAAAAGTCACAGCAGAGCTGTGACAGTGTGTGTGACTGTTTTAAAAAACGTTTTTTTCTATTGTTAGTTCGTTTTGGGTATTAAGGGGTTAATCATCCATTTGCAAGTGGGTGCAATGCTCTGCTAGCTTAATACATTTACTGTGAAAATTTGGTTGGTATAACTGCTTTGGTTCATTGTTATTTCAACTTGAGACAGGTTTTGTGCTTCTTAAAGGCGCAGTAGCGTTTTTTATATTGCTTGTAAACTTGTTGTAAAGTGTTTTTCAAGCTTGCCAGTCTTATTGCTAGTCTGTTTAAACATGTCTGACATAGATGAATCTACTTGTTCATTATGTTTGAAAGCCAGTGTGGAGCCCCATAGGAATATGTGTACTAAATGTATTGATTTCACTTTAAATAATAAAGATCAGTCTTTATCTATAAAAGAATTATCACCAGACGACGAAGGGGAAGTTATGCCGACTAACTCTCCTCACGTGTCAGTACCTTCGCCTCCCATCTCAGGGGGCGCACGCTAATATGGCGCCAAGTACATCAGGGACGCCCATAACAATTACTTTACAGGACATGGCTACAATCATGAATAATACCCTGTCAGAAGTATTATCTAGATTGCCAGAATTGAGAGGCAAGCGCGATAGCTCTGGGATTAGGAGAGATGCAGAGCGCGCAGGTGCTGTAAGAGCCATGTCTGATACTGCGTCACAGTTTGCAGAACATGAGGACGGAGCGCTTCATTCTGTGGGTGACGGATCTGATCCGGGGAAACCTGATTCAGAGATCTCTAATTTTAAATTTAAGCTTGAGAACCTCCGTGTATTGCTTGGGGAGGTTTTAGCTGCTCTGAACGACTGTAACACAGTTGCAATTCCAGAGAAATTGTGTAGGCTGGATAGATACTATGTGGTACCGGTGTGTACTGATGTTTTCCCTATACCTAAAAGGCTTACAGAAATTATTAGCAAGGAGTGGGATAGACCTGGTGTGCCCTTTTCCCCTCCTCCTATATTTAGAAAAATGTTCCCAATAGACGCCACTACACGGGACTTATGGCAAACGGTCCCTAAGGTGGAGGGAGCAGTTTCTACTTTAGCAAAGCGTACCACTATCCCAGTTGAGGACAGTTGTGCTTTTTCGGATCCAATGGATAAAAAATTAGGTTACCTTAAGAAAATGTTTGTTTAACAAGGTTTTATCCTGCAGCCCCTTGCATGCATTGCGCCTGTCACTGCTGCTGCGGCATTCTGGTTTGAGTCTCTGGAAGAGGCCATTCACACAGCTCCATTGGATGAAATTATGGACAAGCTTAAATCACTTAAGATAGCTAACTCATTTGTTTCTGATGCCATTGGACATTTGACTAAACTAACGGCTAAGAACTCCGGATTTGCCATCCAGGCGCGGAGGGCGCTATGGCTTAAATCCTGGTCAGCTGACGTGACTTCTAAATCTAAATTACTTAATATTCCTTTCAAGGGGCAGACCTTATTCGGGCCCGGCTTGAAAGAAATTATTGCTGACATTACTGGAGGTAATGGTCATACCCTTCCTCAGGACAGGGCAAAATCAAAGGCCAAACAGTCTAATTTTCGTGCCTTTCGAAATTTCAAGGCAGGAGCAGCATCAACTTCCTCCGCTCCAAAACAGGAAGGAACTGTTGCTCATTCCAGACAGGCCTGGAAACCTAACCAGTCCTGGAACAAGGGCAAGCAGGCCAGAAAACCTGCTACTGCCCCCAAGACAGCATGAAGGAACGGCCCCCTATCCGGAAACGGATCTAGTGGGGGGGGCAGACTTTCTCTCTTCGCCCAGGTGTGGGCAAAAGATGTCCAGGATCCCTGGGCGTTGGAGATCATATCTCAGGGATATCTTCTGGACTTCAAGGCTTCTCCTCCTCAAGGGAGATTTCATCTTTCAAGGTTATCAGAAAACCAGATAAAGAAAGAGGCATTCCTAAGCTGTGTACAAAACCTCCTAGTAATGGGGGTGATCCACCCAGTTCCGCGGACGGAACAAGGACAGGGATTTTATTCAAATCTGTTTGTGGTTCCCAAGAAAGAGGGAACCTTCAGACCAATCTTGGACCTAAAGATCTTAAACAAATTCCTCAGAGTTCCATCATTCAAAATGGAAACTATTCGGACCATCCTACCCATGATCCAAGAGGGTCAGTACATGACCACAGTGGACTTAAAGGATGCCTACCTTCACATACCGATTCACAAAGATCATCATCATCGGTTCCTAAGATTTGCCTTTCTAGACAGGCATTACCAATTTGTAGCTCTTCCCTTCGGGTTGGCTACTGCCCCGAGAATCTTTACAAAGGTTCTGGGCTCATTTCTGGCGGTTCTAAGACCGCGAGGCATAGCGGTGGCTCCGTATCTAGACGACATCCTGATACAGGCGTCAAGCTTTCAAATTGCCAAGTCTCATACAGAGATAGTTCTGGCATTTCTGAGGTCGCATGGGTGGAAAGTGAACGTGGAAAAGAGTTCTCTATCACCACTCACAAGAGTCTCCTTCCTAGGGACTCTGATAGATTCTGTAGAAATGAAAATTTACCTGACGGAGTCCAGGTTATCAAAACTTTTAAATGCTTGCCGTGTCCTTCATTCCATTCCACGCCCGTCAGTGGCTCAGTGCATGGAAGTAATCGGCTTAATGGTAGCGGCAATGGACAAAGTGCCATTTGCGCGCCTACATCTCAGATCGCTGCAATTGTGCATGCTAGGTCAGTGGAATGGGGATTACTCAGATTTGTCTCCTCTACTAAATCTGGATCAAGAGACCAGAGATTCTCTTCTCTGGTGGCTATCTCGGGTCGATCTGTCCAAGGGTATGACCTTTCGCAGGCCAGATTGGACGATTGTAACAACAGATGCCAGCCTTCTAGGTTGGGGCGCAGTCTGGAAGTCCCTGAAGGCTCAGGGATCGTGGACTCAGGAGGAGAAACTCCTCCCAATAAATATTCTGGAGTTAAGAGCAATATTCAATGCTCTTCTAGCTTGGCCTCAGTTAGCAACACTGAGGTTCATCAGATTTCAGTCGGACAACATCACGACTGTGGCTTACATCAACCATCAAGGGGGAACCAGGAGTTCCCTAGCGATGTTAGAAGTCTCAAAGATAATTCGCTGGGAAGAGTCTCACTCTTGCCACTTGTCAGCGATCCACATCCCAGGCGGAGGTGTTTGCTCAACTGGTCGTTGGGGCAAACCAGAACTGGATCTCATGGCGTCTCGCCAGAACGCCAAGCTTCCTCGTTACGGATCCAGGTCCAGGGACCCGGGAGCGACGCTGATAGATGCTCTAGCAGCTCCTTGGTTCTTCAACCTGGCTTATGTGTTTCCACCGTTTCCTCTGCTCCCTCTACTGATTGCCAAGATCAAACAGGAGAGAGCATCAGTGATTCTGATAGCGCCTGCGTGGCCACGCAGGACCTGGTATGCAGACCTAGTGGACATGTCATCCTGTCCACCATGGACTCTACCTCTGAGGCAAGACCTTCTAATACAAGGTCCTTTCAATCATCCAAATCTAATTTCTCTGAGACTGACTGCATGGAGATTGAACGCTTGATCCTATCAAAGCGTGGCATCTCTGAGTCATTTAGTGATACCTTAATACAGGCACGAAAGCCTGTTACCAGGAAAATCTACCATAAGATATGGCGTAAATACCTGTATTGGTGCGAATCCAAGAGTTACTCATGGAGTAAGGTTAGGATTCCTAGGATATTGTCCTTTCTCCAAGAGGGTTTGGAAAAAGGCTTATCAGCTAGTTCGTTAAAGGGACAGATCTCTGCTCTGTCTATTCTTTTGCACAAGCGTCTGGCAGAAGTTCCAGACGTCCAGGCTTTTTGTCAGGCTTTGGCTAGGATTAAGCCCGTGTTTAAAAACTGTTGCTCCTCCGTGGAGCTTAAACTTGGTTCTTAAAGTTCTTCAAGGAGTTCCATTTGAACCCCTTCATTCCATTGATATTAAACTTTTATCTTGTAAAGTTCTGTTTTTGATGGCTATTTCCTCAGCTCGAAGAGTCTCGGAGTTATCTGCCTTACATTCTGATTTTCCATTCAGACAAGGTAGTTCTGCGTACTAAACCTGGGTTTTTACCTAAGGTGGTTTCTAACAGGAATATCAATCAAGAGATTGTTGTCCCATCATTGTGCCCTAATCCTTCTTCAAAGAAGGAACGTCTTTTACATAATCTGGACGTAGTCCGTGCCTTGAAGTTCTACTTACAGGCAACTAAAGATTTTCGTCAAACATCTGCCCTGTTTGTCGTTTACTCTGGGCAGAGGAGAGGTCAAAAGGCTTCGGCAACTTCTCTCTCTTTTTGGCTTAGAAGCATAATACGCTTAGCCTATGAGACTGCTGGACAGCAGCCCCCTGAAAGGATTACAGCTCATTCTACTAGAGCTGTGGCTTCCACCTGGGCCTTTAAAAATGAGGCCTCTGTTGAACAGATTTGCAAGGCTGCGACTTGGTCTTCGCTTCACACTTTTTCAAAATTTTACAAATTTGACACTTTTGCTTCTTCGGAGGCTGTTTTTGGGAGAAAGGTTCTACAGGCAGTGGTTCCTTCCGTTTAAGTTCCTGCCTTGTCCCTCCCATCATCCGTGTACTTAAGCTTTGGTATTGGTATCCCACAAGTAATGGATGATCCGTGGACTGGATACACTTAACAAGAGAAAACATAATTTATGCTTACCTAATCAATTTATTTCTCTTGTAGTGTATCCAGTCCACGGCCCGCCCTGTCCTTTTAAGGCAGGTCTAAATTTTTAATTAAACTACAGTCACCACTGCACCCTATGGTTTCTCCTTTCTCGTCTTGTTTCGGTCGAATGACTGGATATGACATGTGAGGGGAGGAGCTATATAGCAGCTCTACTGTGGGTGATCCTCTTGCAACTTCCTGTTGGGAAGGGAATATATCCCACAAGTAATGGATGATCCGTGGACTGGATACACTACAAGAGAAATAAATTTATCAGGTAAGCATAAATTATGTTTTTTCCATTTTGTAGTCACTACCAACTGACTTACAAGTGTCTCTCTCACTAAGCTTGGTTTTCTAATCTGAATTAACCTCCTGTTAGCTGGGGATATATAGCGTGTGTGTTTGGACTGTAAATATTTTGTCTGTGTGACTGTGTGTGTGCGTGAACTTCTTGCTGACAATTATAAAAGCATTATCTCTGGATTAATTCCTACAATCTACTTTCTACACTACAAGCATATGAAAGTTATTTTTTCTCTTACTTGCAAGTACCAATTACTTTCGCACTGTTTAGCCATTGTTCTAATTAAACTTATTTTTGCATATCTATCTCATTCCAATTTCTATTGTTTCATACAATATTGTCCATTATTTATTTTTCAATTACAAAAGAAAAGTCTCACCTTGTATAAGCTAGTAAAACAAGCCATTTTTACTTGCTTAAAACAAGAAAAGAGCAACGAAACCTTTATTTTCTAGACTTTAGTATTATCTTTCTAAAAGTGAATTTGTTTACCACAGGAAGCTTGTAACTTCTAACTTTCCCAGCACAAGACTTGGCATCTGACCCTATTCGAAAACTGCCTAGGTTTGGGGACACTCTGCCCACCTCACTAGCCTGAACCTGCATACTTAGGCCCTCTATACCTGTGTAGCATAAATCTGCTCCTTCTTTCCAGCTATCCACCTATACCACCTCCTCTCTTTTACCCTCCCTCTCGCTTCTACTCCAAAACTACACTGGCACCTTCTGTCTACTTCTATACCTCAATCTTCTCCTTACTCACTAATGCCATAATAGAAAATAAAGAAATAATAATCTCTTGTTTCTTTGGTGTCCCAGGTTACTCTCCTCCAACCTAAACATATAGGCTTTGATTCCAGTCTTTCCAAAATGTCCTCGTTTGATATTGAAAAAACAGGATTGTTTGTTATAATTTATTCTGTCAATATTATCACAATATAACAAGTGAAATGTAGCTGAGCTTGATGACTCCCACAATATTCAATCTCCATTTCCCCTCAACAGCACCATTTACAGCTGATAATAACTGTCAATTACCGAAAACCGTATTGATACACATAAAAATACAACTCCTCTGCAGGCTGCCCAGGAGCTCTCACCAACTGACCAGGCAACTCATAATCATTCTGCTGGCCCAGCATTCGCTCCTTAACTGACAGTCTCCTCTCTCTCTGCATTTCACCTTTGTCTTTCTTGTAGATGTGTTTTTAAATTTAATTGACAGTAATGACGTGTTCAGTTATTTTATTTTGTGCAATTCAGTCATCTTCAAAAAGGGCTGTTGCAGTCACTGACCTCCAAGCAGGTGCAGGTCAGTGGCTGTTGTTGTTTAGCCGATGTGTATTATCAGTTGTTTTGTGGATATTTAGCATTTATTAAGTGCCTTTGCTGGTAGAACTCAATGGGTCCATTTTGTGATTTTGATCTCCGAAATTGATGCTGTCCATGCATTATATTGGGGACTTTGCCAATATCCAATCCAATCTAATATTGTTCCAGTACATGAATGGTGTTATCTTTTTCATTGTGATTGTTCCAATATCGAAAAAGGTATAAAACACAATCGACTATATTGGAAACAACAATATAATTAACCTCCTTAAAATTAAAACACTTTTAAAAAAAATGATTAAGAATACGACAAAACATCAAAGATGTGAAAGTGGGAATGTAAATGGGTGCAGGCATAAATATATGGATGATTAGATGTGGGACTAGCATTAAATATTGGTATAAGGGTTGGAATAAAAGTGAGTTTTGGGTGAAATATAGAGATAAGGGAGTATGGGGGGATGTGGGTTGTGTATATAAGGGTGTGTGTGTGTGTGTGTTCCTTTATGACCTTGTAACTAGCTATCTATTTATATGTAGCTCCCTAGATAATACAGGTACAAATCTTAAATTATGGACTTCAAGAATCCAAACTTATTCTGAAATCCAAACTTTTTAAATATTTGTTTTAAAATTAAAATTATAAAAATTACTATTTTTGCCCACCTGAAAGTCACAATCTTCTCTGCCTGTGTCTTTTGTTTGTTTTTTTTGTGTTCTAAAACCTTTCTGATTACAGTACTTTGCTATCTTTCTGCTGGTACTATGTAAACAAAAGTATTAACGATAAAAAACTACATTTATGTTGCATGTATAAGCTGTATTATGACATGTAACTGTTTGCCTAAATGACATAATATATTGTTGTTTACACTTGTACCATCCCCTCTCCTATCTGTTCCATTTTAAAAATGCAAATATTCCAAAATCCAAACTGTAGCAAAATTCAAACCTTTTCCGGTTCCAAACAGTTTGGATAAAGTGTTTTCTCCCTGTATGAAACATGAAATGTGTGTAAAAACAAAACAAACAAAAAAACACTACACCCACTATCCCCAGTTGACACAACTTTCATTGACCTCCATTCTAAAGCTTTTGCATGTAATCTTGGGGTAAAGAAAAAAACCCACAATGAGATTTAGTGCTCATCAGCATACTCTTTATTAAGCACCCAGCAGCAACAAAACAGATTGTAAAAAAACAAAATGAGAGATCCTATAAAGGGTATCTCATAAGTGGAACCAGAAACAAAAGAAAAATATAAATTATTAAATATACAGTAAGAACATCAGTGAGTCTCTTAATCACAATAGTTGAAAATATAAGATTTTTGCTCAAGCAGTTAATGAACTCACACTTTAAGATGGCACCATAGACTCGGTGCAAAAGCGCAGGCTGGTACTATGCAAAAAGGGACAGAAGCGCCACATGGCCCAATATTGTTTGAAACAATTATAACAATTTTTTGGTGTGTGATAGATACACTCACATTTGATAATGCACCCCTGTTGGTGCAAAATGGGGCAAGCTGGGATCTATTCAGTCACCCAGCAGTCTGACCTCTGGTAAATATTCAGTTATATTTGGTGATGCACCTCCCTTAGTGCAATAGAGGCAAACTGGGATCAAACAGTCACCCTGTAGACTGAACCTAAGCCAGCAGGAGTCCCCAGTGGTCCAATCAGATAGTGGTGGTTAGATGAAAGAAGGAGTATGGCAGCAAGTAGTAAGTGTATAACAAACTTACTTTATTTAAAAATTATTAAAATGCTAGCAACGCGTTTCTCAGCCAACCAGTGGCCTGATGAAACAGCCACTGGTTGGCTGAGAAACGCGTTGCTAGCATTTTAATAATTTTTAAATAAAGTAAGTTTGTTATACACTTACTACTTGCTGCCATACTCCTTCTTTCATCTAACCACCACTATCTGATTGGACCACTGGGGACTCCTGCTGGCCTAGGTTCAGTCTACTGGGTGACTGTTTGATCCCAGTTTGCTTATATTGCACTAAGGGAGGTGCATCACCAAATATAACTGAATACTTACCGAAGGTCAGTCTGCTGGGTGACTGAATAGATCCCAGCTTGCCCTATTTTGCACCAACAGGGGTGCATTATCAAATGTGAGTGTATCTATCACACACCAACATTTTTTTTATCATTGTTTCAAACAATATTGGGCCATGTGGCACTTCTGTCCCTTTTTGCTTTCTACTGATCATTGATCCTGGATCGTGGCCTTGATCCTCATACAGACAGCTGCCTTCACCCAAAATAATCATCATTTGGTGATAATCTATCACATTACATATGGGACACTAATATCATTATTGTCATTTCCATACAGATGGTATTATACCATCACAATATCTGATGTTCATAGTCATAGTTGTTTGAATTACTTAAGTTCACCTGTGTTAACTGTGTAGTAGATTCTGTTTGTATTTAAAGTGATATTACTACTTTATGATATACAGACATTACTTGCACCTAACTTGCATTTAAAGTGATATTACAACTACATGATACAGTCTGTTAGATACATATATTTGTTCTAGAGCTTATAGTTAAAGTACACCTACTATCTGTCTACTAGAATTATCACTCTATAGTTATATAGTACCTTTTTATATCAAGGGCGCCCCTATATTAGTTTTTATTTGACTGGTACTATGGTAAATGGTTCCTTCCAATCATCCCGGTTGTGTCAAAGAATCTTATAATGTTGCATTGATCACTTTAAAATTATCCCCATATTGCCGGTGTCGTCTCAACTCATTCCCACACGTCTTTGATGTAAACACAAGGGCACAATCCATGCGTCATTGAGGCACCTCCAGAATACTTCAGTCAAACACCCCTGACACGTAACAGAAGTATCCAGACACACCATCAAAGTGACGTGTGTAGTTCCCTCTCTTTCACATTCTCAGTTAAAAGGAAAACATTTTAACTTATATATACATATATATATTAAATTTGTATAAAAATCAAGCAGAACATCAACATCAAATATAAAAACATGGTTAAAACAAATCTACATTAAACAAATCAAAAAAGATAAAAAATGGATCTACAAAGTATTCATTTGTCCCATACTAAAAATGACATGGGATTCATATCATCCAGCATCCACACCCGGAAAGACATTTACTTGAAAAAATGTGCATACATATATGGAAATGTATAAACAAGCATGTTGTATATGTAAGAATATAAAAATGTTTGAACAGCCATATGTGAAGAACAATATATGTCAGTATTTAAAACGTGCTATAAAAAGAAAGTTGTAATGCCAATAAGAATGTGAGCGGAACATAGTGCTAGTATAGTGATTTTGTTTTATTAAATAGGCAAATTTAGATTGCATGAAAGCCTGGGGGAAAAGTGATAGATGTGTGAGTGGTGATGTGAATGTGATAATGTTTTTATTAAATGCATATGCAGGGGGGGGATGCAAATAAGAAAGTGAATAGAACATTGGTGCTAGTATATAGTGATGTAAAAGGAGAAAATGTTGAATATGCAAATTAAAATTGCGTAAGTCTACAAAATGGATTGTGATGCTCTTGCCGAAATGAAAATAGCTTGTCAGTATCTTCTATATACTGATTTCTGCAACACCTGATTGTGATCTGGATTACAATGTAATCATAATCTTATGTTCTGAATTTGGAGAGCAAGTTGTGTAGAAATTATAGAACATAAATGTTTATTAATAGCTATGAGCAGTTGGCTAATAATGTTTCCATATTTGATAAAAATGTAATTATTTAGCCACTGATTAACAAATCTTTAAAGGTAGTACTTATTATTTACCCATATTGTTCATTTATGTTTCCATTCTTGTATAATCCTGTAGAAATTAGTTACAAGTTTTTTGTATTTTATCAATATCTATTATTATCTCTGTAATGTAGATGCTGGACCTGCGACTGCCCTCATCATTCTCCATGTTTGACCTAATTTCTGGCTTCTGCAATGACATTGTCAGCTCAGCTCAGAGTTTTATCTCCTCCACATGGACATTCTATCTACAGGCCGATGATGGGAAAGTAGTGGTATTCCAGGTAAGGTAACATACCAATTGCAGAACTGAATGCATCTTTCAAGTAAATTCACGAATTATGGTCTTTGTTAGCCTTAAAAGGGACAGTCTACTTCAAAATATTTGTTTAAAAAGATAGATAATGTCTTTACTACCCATTACCCAGCTTTGCACAACCAACATTGATATATTAATATATTTATAACCTTTAAAACGCTTTACCTGCCTGCATGCCGCCTCTTATTACAGTGCATTTTATTAGCTTTTTACAGCAAGACACTGCTAGTTAATGTGTGCCATATAGATAACATTGTGCTTACTCCTATGGAGTTATTTATGAGTCAGCACTGATTGGTTAAAATGCAAGCCTGTCAAAAGAACTTGGATAAGTTGGCAGTCTGCAGAGGCTTAGATACAAGATAATCAGAGAGGTAAAAAGTGTAATAATATAACCGTGTTGGTTATGCAAAACTGGGGAATGGGTAATAAAGAGTTTTTTTTTTTTTTTTTTAAACAATACAAATTCTTGGGTAGACTGTCCCTTTAAGTAAATAGATATGGCTTTGTTTTCCTCTTCATTTGCTCTTCCATTCTAACTTACCCTCCTTCCTTCTAATTAATTGCAAACCTGAACTTGCCAGAGTAAGGGGGTGGAGGGAGTTGTGCTTAGTATGACATGACTAGACTTGTTTTTTGCACTATAAGGGTAAGTAATGTATAGATACTTTTTCCAGTCAGCATCTCAGTCTTCCATCAGTCAATTTCAAGGAACGCATCTGATAAGCTTTCTTGTTTTAAAAGTGAAATTGTTAAATCAGGGGAGATGTCTCATCATTACAAATGAAGTACCACATTGAATTATTATATTTCCTTCTTAATACAAGGAGAGTCCACGGCTTCATTCCTTACTGTTGGGAAATACTGAACCTGGCCACCAGGAGGGGGCAGACACCCCAGCCAAAGGCTTAAATACCTCTCCCACTTACTTCATATCCCAGTCATTTTTTGCCTTTCGTCACAATTTTCCTTGGCATAAAGTTAAGGTTGCCAGGATTTTGTTTCTCCAGGATGGACTGGAGACGGGTCTTTCGGCCAGTTCCCTGAGGGGACAGATTTCGGCCTTGTCTGTTTTACTGCACAAGAGGCTCTCTGAGCTTCCAGATGTTCAGTCTTAGGGTATTAGGATCAGACCTGTGTTCAGATCTTCGGCTCCTCCTTGGAGTCTGAATCTGGTTCTTAAGGTTTTGCAACGGGCTCCATTTGAGCCTATGCATGATATTGACATTAAGTTGTTGTCCTGGAAGGTTCTTTTTCTATTGGCTATTCCTTCTGCGCGCAGAGTATCTGAAATTGCCGCCTTGCAATGTGAGCCTCCTTATCTGGTGTTCCATTCGGATAAGGCTGTCCTACGTACTAAGTTAGGGTTTCTCCATAAGGTTGTGTCAGACCGCAACGTCAATCAAGAGATTGTGGTCCCTCTTTGTGTCCTAATTCTTCTTCTCTGAAGGAACGTTTACTGCATAATTTGCACGTGGTTCGTGCCTTGAAGTTTTATCTTCAGGCTACTAAGGATTTTAGACAAACTTCTTCCTTGTTTGTTGCCTATTCTGGGAAGTGTAAGGGGCAGAAGGTCTCTGCGAATTCCTTGTCTTTTTGGTTAGGAAGTGTTATCCGCTTAGCCTATGAGACAGCGGGACATAAGCCTCCTCAGCGAATGACGGCTCATTCTACTAGAGCAGTGGCTTCCTCTTGGGCCTTTAAGAATGAGGCCTCTATGTATCAGATTTGTAAGGCAGCTACCTGGTCCTCCTTACATACTTTTTTAAAATTTTTACAAGTTTGATGTTTTTGCTTCAGCTGAAGCAGCCTTCGGGGGAAAGGTTTTGCATGCTGTGGTGCCCTCTGATTAGGGTCCACCTCTTTTTGTCCCTCCCATTATCATTCAGTGTCCTCTAGAGCTTGGGTATAAGTTTCCTAACAGTAAGGAATGAAGCAGTGAACTCTCCTTGTATTAAGAAGGAAAACATAAATTATGCTTACCAGATAATTTAATTTCCTTCTGTACAAGGAGAGTCCACGGCCCCCACCCGTGTTCTCCGATAGGCGGCCCCATAAAATTATTATTTCCTTAATATGAGGAGAGTCCACGGCTTCATTCATTACTTGTGGGAATACAGAACCTGGCCACCAGGAGGAGGCAAAGACACCCCAGCCAAAGGCTTAAACACCTCCCCCACTTTCCTCATATCCCAGTCATTCTTTGCCTTTCGTCACAGGAGGTTGGCAGAGAAGTGTCAGAAAATAGTTCCTTATGGAGGGTAGTACCCTTCAGAATGGGACTGGAGTTTTGAGCTTTGGAGGAATTGGATCTCTGTCCGGCTGGTCCTGTCAGTGTGTCCATTCTTCTGGGCGTTAACCTGCGGGAGTTGCCCTCTTTTATTTGGATCCGGTTAGGATGTAATTTTATATACTTTTGAAAGCTCATGTTATAAGTTTTTCAGTTGGAAATATTTCTTCTCTGGAAATTGATACTAGCGATTTTGTGGTCGCATTGGCGCTTCTGCGGAAGTTCTATGATCGGACACGTTATGTCTGCCGTTTGTCTGTTAAATTGTCTTTCCCTTGCGGGTTGCGACTTTTAGTGGCCTTGGACAGTACTTGGATGCCCTACATATCAGGCTGGTCTTGGTTGGGTAATAGTTTCTGTCCCTAGGGGCCTATGTCAGCCACGCGGTGCCCGTTATGCTTGGCTGGTCCTGTTGGGGTGCCCAGCGGCTCACTCTGGTTTTTGAGTTTCGTTTCTTGTTCCTGTTGCAAGTTATTGTTTTTCTTAGACGCTAGGCTTGTCCTCGTTTATTCTTCTGGGGCATGGGGGGAGGATTGTGCTCAGTCCTGCTTGTCCTATCCATGTTTAGCTGGGGTTCCGAGGTTCGGATCCTGCTACGGGGTACTCTGTAGGCTCCTGTTGTTCTTCAGGTGCTAGAGTTTTTTTCTCCTTCCCAGAGGGGGTTAGGGGATCGGTTTTCCATGGAAAACCGGGTGCCGGTGGCGTTTACTCGTCTCCTCTTTTGAGGATTCCTTTGAGGTCTCCGCTTTTCCTTGATGATGGTATCTCTTCATTTGGGTCGAGGTGGTGTGGGCTTGTTGTCCCTTTCTCCTTGGGGCTGGCCTTCTGGTCATCAGTCAGGAAGTTTGGGCCCTTTGGGTTTTCTGCTTCTTCTGGGATCTCATTTGCTCCCATATTTTGGAGTTTTGCAGATTATGTTGTCTCCTTTTTCCCTGGGTGCGCCCCTGCCTAGGCGTTTTGGGTTTCCTCCGACAGGGGTTAGGATGCTTGTTCATTGTATGTTCCTTGAGCTGTAGGGGCTTATGGGAAATTGATCCTGGTTGGATCTTGGAGATTTTGGTTATCTGCTCAATCCAGTTTTCGAGTTTTGAGCTTTGCTCTCTTGTCCGTTTTTGCCCTAGTCTTTGGACTTAGTGGGTGCTGTCCATAGAGCCCTTGGAGGCTATCAGGGTAGCTGGGGCATTTTTCATTGCCTAGCACCTTTTCGGTGATGAATTTGTATCCCGCTGTGGATGTATTTGTCGCAATCTGTATCTGGGATACAGAAGAATTCAGTGTCCAGGCTACCTTGAACGTGATGCCACACGAAGGCTTACAGGGTGAACTTTGCTGCTTGAAAGCTGAAGGTCAAGAGTTCAAATCCAGCTGTGGCTATCTCCTCTTCATTATGTATGTCCTACAATTTTCCTTGCTGGGGTTGCTTCGCCTGTTGTGCAAGGTTTGTTCCGATTGAGGTAACCCGGGGGTTCCTCATGGGATATTATTTTGTTCCTTGTCTTTGACTAGACATTTGGTTCTGTATCCAGATCCCTTTGGACTGGTTCGGGAAGGCCCAGTTTCCCAGTGCAGGGACATTTTATGATCCTATGGGAGGTTTTTCTCTCTCTCTCTTCTCAGAGATTTGGATATTCTGCTTTGCCGGCAATGGGGGCCGGATGGTTCTTCTTCGGTTTTTGACCCTTTGGGTCCTTTTTCAGCTTCCACTCCATATCTGTGTGGGGTGAGCTGTTTTGTTTTGTTTTAAGTTTACCTTTCCTGAGGTGGACTTGGCATTCCACAGTATCCACCTGGTGCTTGGAGGTTCTTTCTCCCTCTGTTTCGTGGGGTTATCCCTTCTCCTTGCGGGCAGGTTGCAAGGTGTAGATGTGCCATTATTGTAGAGGGTCTCCTTTGGGAGTGTCCTTTGTCTTGGGAAGGGAGCTGCGTATGGGTTCTGGAACCCAAGCTCTTTTTTTTGGGGGGGGGGGGCTGGATCCCTCCTATTCCTTTCCTGAAAGGTCTTGGTGGGGAATTTTCATTCCTTTGTCTTTTGGACATTGCCAGTCTATTTGATGTTGCTTCTGGGTCGGAATTGGCTACGTCTAGGCCTCCGTCCGCAGAGGAGCCAGATTTCAAATTTGAAATGATGGAGCATTTGCGCTTTCTGCTGAAAGAGGTGCTTGCTATGTTGGAGGTTCTGGAACCAAAACTACCGGAGGAACCTTTGATCCCTAAACTGGATAGGGTTTATGAGGACAGGGTAGTGCCCCAGGCCTTCCCGATTCCAGTCAAAATGGCGAACAACATTAAGAATGAATGGGAGAAACTTGGTTCGTCTTTTTCCCCCTCTTCTTGGTTTAAAAAGCTTTTCCCTGTTCCGGATGCGCAGCTTGAACTGTGGGGAACTGTCCCTAAGGTGGATGGTGCTATCTCCACGCTTGCTAAGTGAACGACTATTCCGCTAGAGGATAGCTCCTCTTTCAAGGAACCCATGGATAAAAAGATGGAGTCCATGCTGCGAAAGATGTTCCAACTCACGGAGTTAATTTTTCAACCGGGTCGCTGCGGTGGCTGGTGCGGCTACCTACTGGTGTGAAGCTCTATCAGCTATGGTCGAGGTGGAGACTCCTCTTGATGAAATTCTAGAATGAATCAAGGCCTTAAGAATGGTGCATTCGTTCATTTGTGATGCTAATATGCAGATTATTCGCCTGGATGCTAAGACATCAGGTTTTTCTGTTTCAGCCCGCAGGGCTTTGTGGCAGAAGTCGTGGTCTGCGAACATGACTTCTAAGTCTCATTTGCTTTCACTCCCATTCAAGGGGAAGGTTTTGTTTGGCCTGGATTCTATCATACAGTATCTACGGTCACGGGTGTCAAGGGTGCCTTCTTGCCTCAGGATAAGAAGGCTAAACCTAAGGGATCCAGCAGCCTGCCGCAAAGTCGGAGCAATCCAAGGGATCTTAGAAGACAGCTAACTCTTGGAACAAGTCCAAGCAGAATAAGATGCCTGCCGAATCTAAGTCGGTATGAAGGGGCGACCCCCGGTCCGTCTTCGGATCATGTAGGGGGCAGACTATCTCTTTTTGCGGAGACCTGGAGAAGAGACGTTGTAGACCCTTGGGTTCTGGAGGTCGTATGCCAGGGTTACAGGATAGGTTTCAAGTCTTATCCGCCCAGAGGTAGATTCCTCCTGGCAAACATATCCTCAAGACCAGAAAAGAGAGACGCCTTCCTGGGGTGTGTGAGGGATCTCTCATCTCTAGGAGTAATCGTCCCAGTCCCTCCGGCAGAAAGAGGCCTGGGATATTATTCAAACCTTTTCGTTGTCCCAAAGAAGGAGGGCACGTTCCTTCCAATTCTGGACCTAAAGGCCCTAAACAAATTTTTGTCAGTTCCGTCGTTCAAGATGGAGACGATCAGGTCAATTTTGCCCCTGGTTCAAGATGGGCAATTCATGACGACTATAGACCTGAAGGACGCTTACCTTCATGTTCCAATACACAAGGATCACTTCAGGTTTCTAAGATTAGCCTTCCTAGACCAGCACTTCCAGTTTGTGGCCCTTCTGTTTGGTCTGGCGACTGCTCCAAGAGTCTTCACAAAGGTTCTGGGTGCTCTTCTTGCAGTAACGAGAGCCAGAGGAATTGCAGTGGCACCTTATCTGGATTATATCCTGGTTCAGGCTCCGTCCTACAGTCTTGTGGAGGATCAATTGAGAGCTCTTCTCCTTCGGTCCCACGGGTGGAAGATAAACTAAGGAAAGAGTTCATTGGTCCACAGCAACAGGGTGGAATTCCTAGGTACGATTTTGACAGATCGGAAACGCTGCAAGCTGTCTAGCTCTTAAGACATCCTCCAGGACATCTGTGGGCAGGTGTATGGAGGTGATTGGGCTCATGGTATCCAGCATAGATGTCATTCCATTTGCCAGGTTCCATCTCGGACTTCTTCAGCTGTACATGTTGAGACAATGGAACGGCGATCATTCAGATCAACAGATATCTCTCAACAGACCGGTGAGTCCCTATCTTGGTGGACCCGACCGGGGCAGTTGTCTCAGGGGACATACTTTTTGAGACCATCCTGGGAGATTGTGACAATGAATGCAAGTCTATCAGGATGGGGAGCTGTTTGGGGTGCCAGAAAGGCACAGGGCAGATGGACTCGAGAAGAATCGAGTCTACCGTTAAATATTTTGGAACTTCGAGCGATATTCAACGCTCTGAGGACTTGGCGCCTTCTGAGGTCGTCCCGATTCATCAGATTCCAGTTGGTCAACATTACCTCAGTGGCTTACATAAACCATCAGGGGGGGACGAGAAGCTCCCTAGCCATGAGGGAAGTATCTCTGATTCTGGAGTGGGCGGAGACTCACATTTGTTCGCTCTCAGCGATCCACATTCCAGGTGTGGACAACTGGGAAGCGGATTTTCTGAGCAGACAGACGTTTTATCCAGGGGAATGGTCCCTCCATCCCGAGATGTTCGCAGAAATCTGCAGCAGATGGGGGACGCTGGAGATAGATCTCATGACGTCCAAACTCAACTGCAAGCTACCTAGATAAGGGTCGCGATCCAGGGATCCCCATGTGGAACTGATAGATGCCTTGGCGGTACCCTGGGATTTCAACCTAATTTACATATTTCCACCGTTACCTCTTCTACCTCGGGTAGTGGCCTGCATCAAGCAGGAGCAAGCTTCGGCTATTCTGATTGCTCCATCGTGGCTGCGGAGGATGTGGTTTGCGGATCTGGTGGCGATATCGTCATCTCTGCCGTGGAGGTTACCTTGTCGCAGGGATCTGCTGGTTCAAGGTCCTTTTCTACATCAAAATCTAGATTCTCTGAGGCTGCGTGGAGATTGAACGACTAGTCTTAGCCAAGAGAGGATTTTCGGAAAAAGTTATTGACACTCTCGTTCAGGCCAGGAAGCTGGTCACTCAACGCATCTACCACAAGGTGTGGAGGACCTACTTGTCCTGGTGCGAGGAACGAGGCTATCCCTGGCGTAAGGTCAGGGTATCCAGGATTTTGGCCTTTCTCCAGGATGGTCTGGATAAGGGTCTTGCTGCCAGTTCCCTAAGGGGACAAATCTCGGCTTTATCTGTACTGTTGCATAAGAAGCTTGCGGAGCTCCCTGACATTCAGTCCTTTGTTCAGGCTCTGGTTAGGATCAGGCCTGTTTTCAGGAATTCGGCTCCCCCCTGGAGTTTAAACTTGGTTCTTAAGGTCTTGCAGAGGGCTCTGTTTGAGCCTATGCATGCACTTGACATTTGTCAGGGTGCCAGGAATCAGACTGAGACGAGAAGTGCAAAAATAATCACATCTTTATTAATAGCAAAAAATAATAAAAATAAGAAAGCCAGGAATAAAAACCAGAGCTGGTAGTCAGACGAGCCGAGTCAGGAGCCAAAGCAAATAGTCAGACGAGCCGGAATTAGGAACAAGGAGAACAGCAGAGTCAGGAACAAGCCAGAGATCAGGAACCAGGAGGGACGTCAGACAGCCAGGTAATACACAGGAGCTCTCACAAACAGGTCTGAGACAACGCAAGGGCAAAGCATACTGAACAGAGGCCCTTTAAATAATAAGTGATGACATCACAATTCTGAGACTGCATCCTGTCTCACACGGATGATGTACACCAATCTGGCCACAAAAGGAAGTGCAGGAAATGAGCAGCATCACACAGAATGCACCAGAGTCAGCAAGAGAGGTGAGTAAAATGGCTGCCAGCAGCACATGGCAAACAAGGCAGGGAAAAAACCCTGACAACATTAAGGTTCTTTCATGGAAAGTCCTATTATTACTGGCTATTGCATCGGCGCGCAGAGTCTCTGAGCTGGCGGCCTTGCTATGTGAGCCTCCCTATTTGGTTTTTCATGCCGATAAGGCTGTTCTTCACACTGGATTGGGATTCCTTCCCAAGGTGGTGTCGAGTCGTAACATCAATCAGGAAATAGTAGTTCCTTCTTTGTGTCCTAACCCTTCTTCTTCGAAGGAGAGGTTACTTCATAATCTGGATGTTGTTCGGGCATTGAAGTTTTATCTTCAGGCCACGAAGGAGTTCAGACAGACTTCAACCTTATTTGTTGTGTATTCAGGGAAGCGCAGGGGACAAATGGCCTCTGCCACTTCTCTATCCTTTTGGTTGAGGAGTATGATCTGTCTAGCATATGAGACAGCGGGACACAAGCCTCCTCAGAGGAATACGACTCGCTCGACTAGAGCTGTGGCCTCTTCTTGGGCATTTAAGAAAGAGGCTTTTATGGAGCAGATTTGTAAGGCGGCCACTTGGTCTTCCTTACATACTTTGATGTTTTTGCTTCGGCGGAAGCATCTTTTGGGAGAAAGCTTCTGCAGGCTGTGGTGCCCTCAGTATAGGGTCCGCCTCCGTTTACCCTCCCGTTTTTTTCATTCAGTGTTTTTTTCATTCTAGACTTTGGGTATTTGTTCCCACAAGTACTGTTCCTAGTTCCCTTGGCAGAATGACTGGGGGATGAGGGGAGTGGGGGAGGTATTTAAGCCTTTGGCTGGGGTGTCTCCTCCTGGTGGCCATGTTCTTAATTCCCACAAGTAATGAATGAAGCAGTGG
The DNA here is from genome assembly GCF_027579735.1 of Bombina bombina. Classification (NCBI taxonomy): domain Eukaryota; kingdom Metazoa; phylum Chordata; class Amphibia; order Anura; family Bombinatoridae; genus Bombina; species Bombina bombina. The sequence goes on from NC_069500.1 coordinate 791,127,194, forward strand.
ACTCTCCTCCCACAGATGGAAATGAAATTATCAGGTAAGTATAATTTATGTTTTTTACGTTCGTTTTTGGTTAGCTATGCAACCTGTTAGGTTTGGCACGCCTTTTCCTGTAGCAGGGGTGGTCCTGCATGGCACACTATGTGACCGGGTGTGGTCACACTGATATCCTCTTTCCTGACAGTGCAGTTTACCGGAGACGAAGCGGATTCTCTGTGGGGCCTGGGTCATAGGAGGTGGTGAGTGCCCCAACCATTGGGGGTATAAAGGTGCCATTTATCTTTTTCTATAGTCCATCTGTCAAGTGCAAGCTATGGAGGACTCTGATACGTTGGAGGGTACTCCCTCTTTACCTAAGTCTAATACCTGTCTATATTGTAAGGAGGCTACGGTATATCCGCCTGCTCAATTATGTTCCACATGCCTTGATAAAGTAATTTTATCTAAGAAAACAAATATGTTTAGTACCACTAAGCCACCTCTGAGGAGCCTCCGTTCTGTGAGGTGCATTCCCTGCTGTCATCTCCTATTACACATGCAGGTTCCCATTGCACTGCTAATCCTCCTCCTGGAGGGGCTCTTTTACCACCAGACTTTATTGAACAATCGCCCAGCTAAGCGCAAGTGAAAGGTCAAATACTGCAATACTTCCCAGGGGTCATCTACTAACTTATTGGACTTATCTGATACCAGACTATCTGATGATGATGCCTCTGATACTTCAGAGGATGCTCTTTCTGGAAGTTTTGGCTACTTAAGATGTTCCGGAACCAAAATTACCTGAGGAACCTTGTATTCCTAAACTAGATAAGGTATACAAGGACAGGGTTGTACCACAGACTTTCTCAGTTCCGATAAAGATGGCAAATATTATTAAGAATAAATGGGAAAGACTTGGTTCGTCCTTTTCCCCTTCTTCCTTTAAGAAATGATTCCAGGTTCCGGACTCTCAAATAGAGTTGTGGGGTTCCATCCCTAAGGTGGATGGCGCTATCTCCACGCTTGCTAAACGCACTACTATCTCGCTTGAGGATAGTTCCTCGTTCAAAGAGCCCATGGATAAGAAGCTAGAAACTCTGTTGAGAAAGATGTTTCAGCACACGGGATATTTATTTCAACCGGCAGAGGCGGTTGCTGCGGTGGCTGGAGCCTCCACCTATTGATGCGACTCTTTAGCTGAATTGATTGAGGTAGAAGGTCCCCTTGAAACGATCCAGGAAAGAATTAAGGCCTTGAGAGTGGCTAATTATTTTATTTGTGATGCAAATATGCAGATTATTCGACTGAATGCCAAGGTGTCAGGTTTTTCAGTACTAGCACGTAGAGCACTCTAGCTGAAGTCTTGGTCTGCAGAAATGACTTCAAAGTCTAGACTTCTTTCCCTGCCATTTAAGGGGAACATCCTTTTTTGGTCCAGGCCTAGACTCAATCATATCCACGGTCACTGGATGCAAGGGTGCCTTTTTACCGCAGGATAAGAAGAACAAGCCTAAGAAACAAGGTCCTAATTTTCGGATAAACCCCAACGGCAGCAGCCCTCCGCGAAGCCTGATCATCCCAAGGGAACTTGTAGACAGACTCAGTCTTGGAATAAATCCAAGCATAACAAGAAGCCTGCCGAGTCAAAGTCGACATGACGGGGCAGCCCCCGATCCATCTTAGGACTGTGTGAGGGGCAGACTTTCTCTCTTTTCAGAGGCTTGGCTGGGGGACGTGCAAGACCCTTGGGTCCTGGAGGTCATCGATAAGGGGTACAGGATAGGTTTCAGATCTCATCCACCCAGGGGCAGATTCCTCTTGTCAAACCTGTTTTCAAGGCCAGAAAAACGAGAGGCTTTTCTAGGGTGCATGAGGGATCTCTCCTCCCTGGGAGTAATTGTACCAGTACCTCTAGCAGAAAGAGGTCTGAGCTACTACTCAAACCTTTTTATGGTCCCAAAGAAGGAGGGTAATTTTCTCCCGATTCTGGACCTAAAGTGTTTAAACAAGTTCCTGTCGGTCCCCTCGTTCAAGATGGAGACAATAAGGTCCATTCTGCCCTTAGTTCAGAAAGAACAGTTCATGACTACGATAGACTTGAAGGAAGCTTACCTTCATGTTCCAATCCACAAGGAACACTTCACGTTCCTGGACCAGCACTTCCAGTTTGTTGCACTTCCATTTGGTCTAGCTACTGCCCCAAGAGTCTTTACAAAGGTTCTGGGGGCTTTGCTCTATATTTAGACGACATCCTGGTTCAGGTAACATCCTGTCGGCTGGCAGAAGACCATTAAAAAGCGCTTCTATTTCTTCTTCGATCTCATGGATGGAATAGTTCTCTTGTTCCCAGTTAGGGGTGCACATCTTCACTGGTCTCACGATTCGATTATCCTGTCAACGATTCGATTCCACGATGCATCACGATTACTGCCCATGATTTTCATTAACAAATTCAAGTATCCAGAACTCCCTTTTTTATTTTATCTGCTCTAATAAAAAGGATACTTTCTGCATGTAGCAAAGTCTGAACACTGTAAAGTATCTGCAGAACAGCTGACAATGATTTTGTAAAACTGTGCTACCTATGTTCTATTCCATAATTTTATATATATATATATATATACATACATACATACATACATACATACATACACACACACACACACACACACACACACACACACACACACACACACACACACACGTATAAGGGGAGATACTATATAATGAACAGTGTCCACTGTCTGTCCACCTAATAAGAGATTCACCCCATAGCAACAGGTAAGGATGAAGGGAATAGCTATAATTGTTAACTCCTAAAACTGAGCAATCAATTGTATTGTATGTTAACAGATACATACAAATACAGGAGTAGCATAGGACCCCATTTTTATTCCACCTCTGTGTATAGTTGTGCAGTATTTATACTATGAGGGCAAAGGTAGCAGTACTTTAAGAACAACTCTCTTTATGTTTTTACTATATATGCTGCTCAACACCCATCTATATTTTTACAATCTATGTCCCATATTAATTATATAGAGGTACTTATATTTTAAGGGGATGTTTTTTAGGATATAAGGTATTATGGTCCTGGCATGTTAAATAATAATTCTGGACTTGCCTGTTTTGTCAGGGAATAATGCACAGTTTATGAACCAAGGTGTATAAATGGTTGACTTTTAGCAGAGCAGGTCCCAAATACATAACATAGGATATGTGTGATATACATTTAATTTAAAATAAAATAGAAATAATGGATTCAGATTTAAGGTAATAGATATGCTTTTAACAGGCTATATGTTTATATGTAACATATACATTTATTTATATACAGATACAAAGCACAACTATAATACAATACAATACCCTGTCACATTACACTTAGATCATAGATGGGCTGTTATTTTGCTCCCTAAGCTCCTATGAGACAGTGAGACTAGTATTCTGGGTATTGGAGAGCTTTGAAAGGAATGCATGGTATGTGTGAGCAGTGCAGTGTCACCGTAAATGATCAGGGCTCTTAACTGACATGAACAAAGGGTCACCTAATCAATCCTGTAGGCACTCTAAACATGTTTATTACGGCTCTATGATGATCTGCAGCTGGGAAGGAATTATATGTCATTTCCTCTTACCGGAACCTTTATCAACAGCTGCACCAACCACTTACTGAACGGCTTCAATAAGGTGTCCTAGAGGTAAAGGTGCTGGCCGGGTGAATGTGAAGTGCAGCTGCATGATTAATTAAGCCCTCCTGCTGTGCCGCCTGCTTCAAGACTAGGAGAGATCTGACAGGACAGGAGCGGTCTGACGAACTGACAGCAGCCTCGTGTAAACGGTGAATATTTTCTTGTATTATCGCTTCACTGTTTAATGTTGCGGTCTCTGCTGCATGTTTCCTCTTTGTCAGACCCCTAGCCCAGCCCCGCCCCAAACGAGCATTTGAGTGTTGCTATTAGATATAGAAAGTCAAGTTTTACAAAAGTATCTAATAGCAACACTCAAATGCTCGTTTGGGGCGGGGCTGGGCTAGGGGTCTGACAAAGAGGAAACATGCAGCAGAGATCGCAACAGTAAACAGTGAAGCGATAATACAAGAAAATATTCACTGTTTACATGAGGCTGCTGTCGGCTTGTCAGACAACTGCACTGAGCGTGCTGAAGTTAAAAAACATAGAATTAATGTATTTTACATGATAAAGTTATTTACTCTGTCTGCCATCACTTTAAGCCCTCACATCATTCAGTGGGAGAGGCGGGGTCACGTGACATTGTGCGATGATGTCACTGACCCCTGAATCGATTCAGATCTGCACTGCATCGATGCAGCATCGTTAACGGCTGCATTGCAATGGCGATTATTTTTGGCACCCCTATTCCCAGTACCAGGGTGGAATTCCTGGGTACGATAATAGATTTCATATCCATGAGGATATTTCTTACAGACCAGAGACGTTACAAGCTAACTTCCAATTGTCTTGCCCTACAGACCTCCTTAAGGCCCTCTGTGGCCCGGTGTATGGAGGTAATTGGACTCATGGTGTCCAGCATAGACATCATTCCATTCGCCAGGTTTCATCTCAGGCCTCTTCAGCTGTGCATGCTGAGCCAGTGGAACGGCGACCACTTGGATCTGTCGCAACAGATTTCTCTGGACAAACGGTCAAGAGAATCACTCTCTTGGTGGCTCTTTCCAGATCACCTGTCCCAGGGGATATTCCTTCTTGAGACCATCCTGGGAGATTGTGACTACGGACGCAAGTCTATCAGGATGGGGAGCTGTTTGGGGTGCCAGGAAGGCACACAGGGCCTGTGGACTCGAGAGGAATCTCTCCTCCCGATCAACATTTTGGAACTTTGAGCAATCTTCAATGCTCTGAAGGCTTGGCCTCTTCTGGATTCGTCTCAGTTTATCAGATTCCAATCAGACAACATAACCTTGGTAGCTTACATCAACCATCACGGGGATACGAGGAGCTCCCTAGCAATGAGGGAAGTATCTCGGGTTCTGGAAGGGGTGGAGGCCCACAACTGCTCGCTGTCAGCGATCCACATTCCGGGTGTGGACAACTGGGAAGCGGATTTTCTCAGCAGACAATCCTTTCATCTGGGGGAATGGTTTCTCCATCCAGAGGTGTTTGCGGAGATTTGCAACAGATGGGGACACCGGAGATAGATCTTATGGCGTCCCGACTCAATTCCAAGCTACCCAGATACGGCTCGCGGTAAGTATCCCCAGGCAGAGCTGATAGATGCATTAGCAGTGCCTTGAAGGTTCAGTCTAGTTTACATCTTTCCACCTTTGCCACTTCTCCCGCGTGTAGTGGCCCGCATCAAGCAGGAGCAAGCTTCGGCAATACTAATTGCTCCATCATGGCCGCGAAGGATGTGGTTCGCGGACCTGGTGGGGATGTCTTCATCTCCTTCATGGAGGTTACCTTGTCGCTGGGAGCTGCTGGGACAGGGTCTTTTTGTCATCAAAATCTAGATTCTCTGAGGTTGACTGTGTGGAGATTGAACGCTTAGTCCTAGCCAAGACAGGTTTTTCTGATAGAGTGATTGATACTCTCATTCAAGCTCGAAAGCCGGTCACTCGTCGCATCTATCATAAGGTGTGGAGGACCTACTTATTCTGGTGTGAAGAGCGTGGATTTCCCTGGCATGAGGTAAAGGTTTCCAGGATTCTTTCCTTTTTCCAGGATGGTATGGAGAAGGGCCTTTCTGCGAGTTCCCTAAAGGGACAGATTTCGGCTCTGTGTTATTGCACAAGAGGCTCGCTGAGCTTCCTGATATACAATCTAGAATCAGGCCTGATTTTAGACCTACAGCTCCTCCTTGGAGTTTAAATCTAGTTCTTAAGGTTTTGCAGAGGGCTCCATTTGAGCCTATGCATGCGATTGACATTAAAGGGACAGTCTAGTATAAATTAAACTTTCATTATTCAGATAGGACTTTTAATTTTAATCAACTTTCCAATTTACTTTTATAATCAAATTTGCTTTTTTCTCTTGGTATTCTTAGTTTAAACTAAACATAGGTAGGCTCATATACTAATTTCTAAGCCTTTGAGGGCTGCCTCTTATCACATGCTTTTTAAATCTCTTTTCAACACAAAGAGAGAAAGTACACGTGGGCCATATAGATAACACTGTATTTAGGCACAGGGGGTTATTTAAGATTTAGCACAACACAATGCTAAATTTAAGACAATAGATAATAAACAGTCACAGTCATGTGATCAGGGGGCTGGAAGAAGGTTCTTAGATACAAGTTAATCACAGAGTTAAAAAGTATATTAATATAACTGTGTTCGTTATGCAAAACTTGGGAATGGGTAATAAAGGGATTATCTATCTTTTAAAACAATAACAATTCTATGGTAGACTGTCCCTTTAAGTTACTGTCTTGGAAGGTTATTTTTCTACTGGCTATTGCTTCGGCACACAGAGTCTCTGAGATGGCGGCCTTGCAATGTGAGCCCCCTTACCTAGTTTTTCATGCTGATAAGGTTGTTCTTTTTACTGGGTTGGGGTTTCTTCCTAAGGTGGTTTCTGATCGTAACATCAATCAGGAGATTGTGTTTCCTTCCTTGTGTCCTAATCCTTCTTTGCCGAAAGAACGGTTACTTCATAATTTGGATGTGGTCCTTTGCCGAAGGAACGTTACTTCATAATTTGGATGTGTTTTTTTGTCTTTTCTGGGAAGCGTAGAGGGCAGAAGGCCTCTTCCACTTCCTTATCTTTTTGGTTGAGGAGTATTATTCACTTGGCATATGAAACAGCGGGACATAAGCCTCCTCAGAGGATTACGGCTCATTCAACTAGAGCTGTGACTTCATCTTGGGCATTTAAGAATGAGGCCTCTATGGAGCAGATTTGTAGGGCGGCTACCTGGTCCTCCTTAAATACCTTTTCAAAATTTTACAAATTTGACGTTTTTGCTTCGGCTGAAGCAGCTTTTGGGAGAAAGGTTTTGCAGGTTGTGGTGCCCTCAGAATAAGGGTCTGCCTCTCTTTTACCCTCCTGTTTTCATTCAGTGTCCGCTAGAGCTTGGATATATGTTTCCCACAAGTAATGAATGAAGCCGTGGACTCTCCTCATATTAAGAAGGAAAACCTAAATTATGCTTACCAGATAATTTCCTTTCCTTCTGTATGAGAACAGGCCACGGCCCCCGCACTTTTTTCTCCGTTGGGCGGACCTAAATTTATGTTTATTCTTCTGGCACCCTTTATACCCTGATTATTTCTCCTACTGTTCCTTCGACAGAATGACTAGGGGATAGGGGAAGTGGGAGAGGTATTTAAGCCTTTGGCTGGGGTGTCTTTGCCTCCTGCTGGTGGCCAGGTTCAGTATTTCCCAACAGTAAGGAATGACGCCGTTGACTCTCATTGTACAGAAGGAAATTAAATTATCTGGTAAGCTTAATTTGTTTTAATAAGAAAAAAATGAAAAAAAACTCTCCCTTTAAGAATTCCACACTAAAATAAATAACTCATCAGCAATTCCCCACTCTCAAGCTATTCTGAGTAGCAGTCCTAATCTCCACAAAGGTCATTAGCACTATCCTCGGCATTTAACCCTTTAATAGTAACCCCTTGTTAATTATTACTTCCATAGGGTGAAGGAGGAAAAATAGGCTGGATTTCTTTTGAGGCAGGTTGTTGTTATATAACATGTAGATATGAGAGGAAGCTGAAAGCTGGCTGTTACTATTAGAGTGAGAGCTTTTACTGTGAAAGTGCACCTGAAACATATCTAGATATGCTCTGTGCATGTGTTTGCTTAGAGTGTCAGCAGTACCAGTGCTCTCCCCGGACCATTTTAATGGGCGCACCACCCGGCTGATTTTACTGACTATGGTTAAAACTAAAGCCAATATTAACTTAAAATTAGGAAATTAGTTTCTCAGGAACCAGCAAGCAAAACAATAATTTAACCCATTAGGAGCTAGTTATGCACAAACTACAGTCAGTAACAGGCAAATTGTATCTGTTAAATCGCCAATTTGCCTTTTCTTGGCAGCTGAAGGGTTAAATCAAAAATGTATATGCATAATAAAAAAAATTAAAGGCGTATTTACATTATTTTTTATCAGGATTAACATACAGGTTCCTTAATTTTGGGCAATTCTCCCACCCATGCTATTTGAAGATAATCAGAAAATCTAAACAAAATTGCATTTAGCTATGTAAGCAACACTTAAAATATAAAAACACTTACAGCATTCTTAAGTTTAAATGTGACTTAGCAATAGTTACCCTGCTAGTATAAACTTAATTTCTACAGCAAAAATAGCAGAGAAAACCCCCTTATTACATCTGTCAGGCTAAAAGATCATGTTTTTCCCATACATATGTACCCAAACATAGTCCCCTTTTAAAAAATAATCTACCACCCAGGCTGATTTCCTTATGCCATGGGGAATGGTTTACTAACCTTGATACAGATTTTGTGTGTATCTATAGATATATATCATTATAGAACACGCTTGCTACAGTGTGATCGCAATATTATGAATTATATAGTGTAATACACAATCGCAATATTATGAAATATGAAAATGGCGATCGAATTCGCATTCTCAATATAATGTAAATATAAATATTGAGAATGCACATGTGCAATCTCATAATAAGTACAAATGCACAAATGATAATCCTGTCTGGCAGCTAATCAATGGTTCTTAGGGCCCAATTCTAAAAAGATCCCTGGGCTTGTGAGATTCTGTAAGAATGCTCGACCACCATTTTATTACCCTGGTTGAATTATAAAAAAACACTTTTTACCCCGAAAACCGGGTATCTCGCTAAGGGGAGTATACTGCATTTTCGTATAGGAAGGAGATGTATACATTACAAAAGTGCATAATAAAATTCTTAATTTAAAAAACTTACAAAATTAATAATTTAACCATTGACACAAAAATACTCAGGAAAAAAATTGCATTGCTAAGGTGCTTCAAAATTCGTAACGAAATTGTTCACCAAATATCGTATTTTATCAAAAATGTAAATTTGTAGGTAAGTTACACAGGAATAAATCTGCTATTAACTATGCACAGCGTAAATAGTAATTTCTTTCCAAAGGCAGGGAGAGTCCACAACTTCATTACTGTTGGGAATATCAACACCTGGCCACCAGAATGAGGCAAAGACACCCCATCCAAAGGCTATAAATATCCCACTTCCCCTATCCCCCCAGTCATTATTTGCCTTTTGTCACTATAGGAGGATGACAGAGAAATGTTAGAAGAAACTTTTAGTCCATTAATGGGTACTTTCCCTTCAAGTGTAAACTGGGTGTTTGAGTAACCACGTAATCCTCTCAGTGAGAGTTGTGGTGAAGGCTGGCTCTAGATGTTGCAGGGAACGTTCTCTGACCACTATATAGAATTAATGCTATCACCTCCTGAGAAATCAGTGTTACAGCTTTACACTGTTTTCTCCTTCTCTTCAGGTCCCTGTGAGATGTGTATGGTGAGACTGTCAGACGTTGAGGCGCTGTGTCTGCTCCACAGCTTTGATCCTTGAGGGTAAGTCCTTTATATTACTTTAAGGGATTATGCCTAGTAGGGCTGCAAATTCCCTGAAGTTTTGGAGACATGGAAATACAAAGTTCACAGTGTGATACTTTTATTATCTTCCGGATATGGGGACATTTAATACCTTTTATAATAAGGTTATTTTATTGAGCATTTGGGGCCAATATATGTGTGCTGCTTAGCTCCTTGCCAACCGGAGCACTTGTGTAAGGGTTTTTTGGTCTCATATAGAACGCAGATAGACGATGCAGGCAGTTTGGGAGAAATTTCTCATTGGGGCCTTTTTTAAAGCTATGCAACTGATTTTCAGCTTTGCATGGTTTCTCTACTAGCTGGGAGCGGTCTCTAGATGTGCACCATGTGACTAGACGCAGTTTATAGTTGAGGCTGGTCGGAAGTCATTCTGGTCACGCTTGTCTAGCCAGGAGGTGGTAAGTACCTCAGCCAAGGCTGAGGGTAGAGGTGCCATGCTAGAGTTTAAAATGTATTTTTTGTTGCTACAATATTGAGACCTTATACCCGCTACGGAGGGTTCTGTTTCAGCTTTCACTGTAACAAATGCATGTTTATATTGTGAGGAGACTATGGTTTGCCCGCCTGCACAATTTTGTTCTGTCTGCTTATGTTCTGTGTTAAAGACCAAGAAGGGGTCAAAATCTGGTTTATCCCCTGGTAATTTTATGCGCTCTGAGCCTTCTACCTTTGAAGGACTCCGTTGTCCATGAGATGTCTATTCTGCAGTCGCAGTCCCCTTTTAACCCTATGACACAAGCAGTGTGTCAAAATGGAGACTATCAGGTCCATCCTTCCCTTGATCCAAAAAGGACAGTTCATGACCACAAGACTTAAAGGATGCATACCTTCATGCCCCGATCCACAAGGATCATTTTCAGTTTCTGAGGTTCGCATTCCTGGACCAACACTTCCAGCACATAGCCTTGCCATTTGGCTTAGCTACTTCTCCCAGAATGTTAACAAAGATTTTGGGAGCTCTCCTAGCTGTGGCCAGGTCTCAGGGTATCACTGTAGCCCCTTACCTGGACGATATCTTGGTTCAAACATCATCTTTTCCTTTAGAAAGATATCAGAGTCTTTTTTGTGTCTTCTCCGAACTCACGGATGGACTATAAATCTAGAAAAGAGTTCCCTGTTTCCCAGTACCAGGGTTGTTTTTCTCTGAACAACCATGAAGATCTTTCTGACAGATCAGAGATGCTCCAAGCTGTTGGCAGCATGTCTATCCCTTCAGCCCACACTAAATCCTTCGGTGGCTCAGTGCATAGAGGTAATTGGTCTCATGGTGTCCTCCATGGTCATTATTCCTTTTGTGCGATTCCATCTGAGACCTCTACAACTATGCATGTTGCGTCAGTGGAACGGAGATCACACAAACTTGTTTCAACAAATTGTTCTGAACAATCTAACAAGTGACTCTCTCTCTTTCAGTGGCTCTGTCAATTTCACCTGGCCCTAGGCAAGTGCTTCTTGAGACCATCCTGGGAGATTGTGACTACGGATGCCAGCCTCTCAGGCTGGGGAAAAGTCTGGGGTCCCAAGAGGGCTCAGGGGACGTGGTCCCGAGAAGAATCAGCTCTTCTGATCAATATCCTGGAGCTTCAGACGATTTTAAATGCTCTAAGGGCATGGCCCCTGCTCTGTTCTGCCCAGTATATAAGATCCAATCACACAATATAAACTCGGTGGCTTATATCAGCCACCAGGGAGGAACAAAAAGTTCCCTAGCAATGATAGAGTTGTCAGCAGACGACAATTCTTTCACCTGGTGGAGTGGGCTCTCCACCCGAGGTGTTCTCAGAGATGACTCTCAGGTGGGGGGGTTCCGGAGATAAACCTCATGGCTTCTCGTCTCAATACCAAGCTACCCAGATATCGGTCCAGATCGAGGGATCCTCAAGCAGAATTGGTAGACGCATTAGCGGTTCAATGGAGGTTCAGTCTCATATCTTTTTCCTCCATTGGCCCTTCTTCCTCGAGTATTGGCTCGCATCAAGCAGGAGCAGGCTCCGGTGATACTAATAGCTCCCTCATGGCCACGAAGAACTTGGTTTGTGGATCTTATAATAATTTCCTCCTCCCCTTTATGGAGGTTACCTTGTCGTGCGGACCTTCTGACTCAGGGTTCTTTCCTAAATCAAAATCTCGATTCTCTGAGACTGACTACGTGGAAATTCAACGTTTAGTCTTATCCAAGAGAGGTTTTTTCGTATAGTGTGATAGACACTTTAATCCAGGCTTGCAAGCCGGTCACTCGCCGTATTTACCACAAGGTATGGCGTACTTACCTTCATTGGTGTGAGGAACGCAGTCCTCCATGGCACAAGATGAAGGTTACCCGTATTCTATCCTTTCTCCAAAATGGTTTGGAAAAGGGTCTATCCGCCAGTTCTCTGAAGGGTCAGATCTCGGCCCTGTCAGTCATACTGCACAAGAGATTAGCAGATCTTCCTGACGTGTAGTCTTTTGTTCAGGCTCTGGCTAGAATCAGGCCTGTGTTTAAACCTGTTGCTCCTCCTTGGAGCCTCAACCTTGTTCTTCGTGTTTTGCAGCAGGCTCCGTTTGAGCCTATGAATTCTGTTGATCTTAAGCTTCTATCCTGGAAGGTTTTGTTTTTGTTGGCTATCGCCTCTGCTCGCAGAGTCTCTGCTTTACAGTGTTATCCACCTTACCTTATTTTCCATGCTGATAAGGCAGTTTTACGTACTAGGTTAGGTTTCCTACCTAAGGTAGTCTCGAATCACAACCTCAATCAAGAGATTGTTGTTCCTTCCCTTTGTCCTAATCCTTCTTCCTCAAAGGAAAGTTTGCTCCACAATCTGGATGTTGTACGTGCCTTAACATTCTATCTTCAGGCTACTAAGGATTATAAGCTTTTAAGAATAAAGCTTCTATGGATCAGATTTGTAAGGCAGCTGCTTGTTCCTCCATACATACTTTTTCAAAATTCTATAAATTTGATGTTTTTGCTTCTGCAGAGGCAGCTTTTAGGAGAAAAGTGTTACAGGCTGTGGTGCCCTCGGATTAGGGTCCGCATTTTCTTTTTGCCCTCCCGTTTCAGTGATTCAGTGTCCTCTGGAGCTTGGGTATTGGTTCCCAACAGTAATGAATGAAGTCGTGGACTCTCCCTGCCTTTGTAAAGAAAACAAAATTTATGCTTACCAGATAAATTCCTTTCTTTCCTGGCAGGGAGAATCCACAACCCCGCCCATAATATTTTTTAGGCGGCTTCCCTGTTATTTTTTTCTTCTAGCACCTCTATACCGTAATGTTTATTATTATTATTATTATTAGCGGTTATTTGTAGAGCACCAACAGATTCTGCAGCGCTAAAATGTTTCTCCTGCTTTTCCCTGTTCCCTCGGTTGAATGACTGGGGGGATTGGGGAAGTGGGAGGGATATTTATAGCCTTTGGCTGGGGTATCTTTGCCTCCTCCTGGTGGCCAGGTGTTGATGTTCCCAACAGTAATGAATGAAGTCGTGGACTATCCCTGCCAGGAAAGAAAGGAATTTATCTGGTATGCATACATTTTGTTTTAAAGGCACATTAAACACTTTGAGTTGGTAATATAAAATGATAAACCATACATATATAAAAAAAAACTCTGCAATATACTTTCATTACTTATTTTGTCCCCTTTTCATGTAATTCCATTCTGAAATTGTGAGCATTTCAGTTCCTGATAGAAATGGAAGTGCAGAACATTGTTATATTCCAGACTGTCCCTAATTGGCCACAGCAGAGAAGGTAACCTAAGTTACAACATGGTAGTTCGCATTGTTTTATAGACTTTACATTTTGTCACTATTTAAACAACTAATGAAACTTTAAAAAATACAGTCAGAGATGGCATCAGAACCTCGTGCATCAAAGGGGTAAATAGCACAGAGATGGCAGCATGTTTTTAAATATATATGTTTATGACTATATACATATATATTTCTGTGTGTTAATATGTGTATATACACATATTAACACATAAATATGTGTATATATTCATTTACATATATATTTACTGGGAACACAGTTTCAAATAAACGGCAATGTAAAGACACACTACCACCAACTTTAGACCCCAAAAACTACCTAGTGCAGTTGTTGTTGTTGGTTTTAATTAAAACTTTTATACCCTCTATTTTGAGGGCATTTCGGGCACTTTTAGAAAATTAATCAGAGATTGGATCACTGAGCTCGCGGTAGCAATAACCAGCGATAATTTAGCGCTCCACTTGTAATTTGTCCCTTACTGTTTAAAGGGACAGTCAACACCAGAATTTTTGTTTTTTTTAAAAGATAGATAATCCCTTAATTACCCATTCCCTAGTTTGGCATAACCAACACAGTTATAATAATACACGTTTTACCTCTGTAATTGCCTTGTATCTAAGCCTCTGCAAACTGCCCCCTTATTTCAGTTCTTTGGACAGACTTGCATTTTAGCCAATCAGTGCTCACTCCTCGGTAAATTCACGTGCATGAGGTCAATGTTATCTATATGAAACACATGAACTAACGCCCTCTAGTGGTGAAAAACTGTCAAAATGCATTTAGATAAGAGGCGGCCTTCAAGGTCTAAGAAATTAGCATATGAACCTCCTAGGTTTAGCTTTCAACTAAGAATACCAAGAGAACAAAGCGAAATTGGTGATAAAAGTAAATTGGAAAGTTGTTTAAAATTACATGCCCTTTTTAAATCATGAAAGTTTTTTTTTGGGACTTGACTGTCCCTTTTAATGTCTGTCAGTACACTGGATATGCAACAATTTATAGAATTCCATTAGGGCTGTCCCTGCGAGTGTTGGAGTGAAAAACCACGTTTTGACCAGCAATTTTTTTAGCATTGGTGCCTTAGTATGAAATGCACATCACCTATTTACATCATAGGAGAGTGTAATGTTTTTTTTCTCCTGTTCCTACTCTTTTCATACAGATCATTTTATTTTGTTTGACAAATACAGACATTAAGATTTATGTTAGTCAGAAAATGTAAGCATTTGAAATGAATATATATTAAAATAGAGCCGTTTAATTCATTTTAATGCTGAATTTTCCCAACCTGATAATCTGCAAATTGTTCAAATTACAGTTTTGCAGCTGATAAAATTAATTTAAAATTCCACAGCTGCTGTTTCTCAGTGCCCTGGAAGCTTATTTCTAGCCCATGAATCAGAATGAATGCAAAATAATCCATTTACACAGAGACATTTTCCTTCTGCCGCTTTTTATAGATTATCTGCCTCAGTCTATTATTCTTTATTATCCTTGTAGAACTGATATGCGGAAAAACACTAGATTTAAAGGGAGATGCCCATTTTAAGCAACACAAAAGTAAATGCTGTAATGTGTAAGAGAATTGTATTATTGCACTGTTGCTTGCATATAATCGCGTTTAACCACTGCACAGTGGAGTTAAACACAAAGTTAAAGTCGGCTCCAGAATGACACCTAGCCAAACAGATCTGCTGAACCAATGACAAGCTGCATATGTGTCGCCACCTATCACCTCCTAGCTCACAGTAGGGCATTATGGAGCCTGCCTAGGTATGCTTTTCAACAAATGATACAAACGGCCATATTATGAGTTTTGTGGTAAGAGTGGTGCGGTACTAACTTGCACGTTATTGTCACTGCTCACTTCCCTACAGCGCTGGTATTACAAGTTTTCATAAACCCGGCGTTAACAGGCAAGAAGTGAGCGTAGAGCAAAATTGTGCTCCATACCGCACTCCAATACCAACGCTGCTTAAGTCAGCGGTGAGCTGGTTTTACGTGTTCGTGCACGATTTCCCCATAGACATCAATGGGGAGAGCCGGCTGAAAAAAAGCCTAACACCTGCAATAAAGCAGCGTAAAGCTACGTAAAGCAGCCCCATTGATTCCTATGGGGAAACAAAATTTATGTTTACACCTAACACCCTAACATGAATCCCAAGTCTAAACACCCCTAATCTTACACTTATTAACCCCTAATCTGCCGCCGCCGACACCTACATTATACTGATTAACCCCTAATCTGCCACTCTGGACATCGCCGCCACTATAATAAACACATTAACCCTTAAACCGCCACACTCCCGCATTGCAAACACTAGTTAAATAGTATTAACCTCTAATCTGCCGCCCCTAACATCGCTGCCACCTACCTACATTTATTAGCCCCTAATCTGCCACCCCCAACGTCGCCGCCACTATACTAAATTTATTAACCCCTAAATCTAAGTCTAACCCTAACACCCCCTAACTTAAATATAATTAAATCTAAATCAAACCTACTATTAATAACTAAATAATTCCTATTTAAAACTAAATACTTACCTGTAAAATAAACCTGAAGATAGCTACAATATAACTAATGGTTACATTGTAGCTAGCTTAGGGTTTATTTTTATTTTACAGGCAAGTTTTGTATTTATTTTAACTAGGTAGAATAGTTACTAAATAGTTATTTACTAACTACCTAGCTAAAATAAATACAAATTTACCTGTAAAATAAAACCTAACCTAAGTTACACTAACACCTAACACTACAATTAAATCAATTACCTAAATTAAATACAAGTAAATTAAATACAATTACCTAAATAACAAAAACAAACAAACAAACACTAAATTACACAAAATAAAAACAAATTACAAGATATTTAAACTAATTACACCTAATCTAATAGCCCTATCAAAATAATCCCCCCCCCCAAATAAAAAAAAAAACCCTAGCCTAAACTAAACTTACCAATAGCCCTTAAAAGGGCCTTTTGCGGGGCATTGCCCCAAAGAAATCAGCTCTTTATCCTGTTAAAAAAAAAAATACAAACAACCCCCCCAACAGTAAAACCCACAACCCACACAGTCAAACCCCCCAAATAAAACCCTAACTAAAAAAACCTAAGCTCCCCACTGCCCTGAAAAGGGCATTTGGATGGGCATTGCCCATTAAAGGTAATTTAGCTCTATTGCAGCCCAAAGCCCTAACCTAAAAATAAAACCCACCCAATAAAAAATAAAAAAAAAACTAACACTAACCGCTGAAGATTCACTTACAGTTTTGAAGATCCGACATCCATCCTCAACGAAGCCGGGAGAAGTCTTCATCCAAGCCGGGAGAAGTGGTCCTCCAGATAGGCAGAAGTCTTCATCCAGGCGGCATCTTCTATCTTCATCCATCCGGCGCGGAGCGGCTCCATCTTCAAGACATCCGGCGCGGAGCATCCTTTTCCAACGAAGTCTTCTTCCAGAATGACTGTTTCTTTAAGTGACGTCATCCAAGATGGCCAATCAGCCAATAGGATTAAACTTGCATTCTATTGGCTGTTCCAATCAGCCAATAGAATGCCAGCTCAATCCTACTGGCTGATTGGATCAGCCAATAGGATTGAAGTGCAATCCTATTGGCTGATTGCATCAGCCAATAGGATTTTTTCAAACTTAATTCTGTTGGCTGATAGAATTTTATCAGCCAATCGGAATCTAAGGGACCCCATCTTGGATGACGTCACTTAAAGAAACATTCATTCGGAAAGAAGACTTCGTTGGAAGAGGATGCTCCGCGCGGATGTCTTGAAGATGGACCCGCTCCGTGCCGGATGGATGAAGATAGAAGATGTCGTCTGGATGAAGACTTCTGCCCATCTGGAGGACCACTTCTCCCGGCTTAGTGGAGGACTTCTTGCCGCTTAGATGAGGACTTCTCCCGGCTTCGTTGAGGATGGATGTCGGATCTTCCAAACTGTAAGTGGATCTTCAGGGGTTAGTTTAAGGTTTTTTTAAGGGTTTATTGGGTGGGTTTTATTTTTAGGTTAGGGCTTTGGGCTGCAAAAGAGCTAAATTGCCCTTTTAAGTGCAATGCCCATCCAAATACCCTTTTCAGGGCAATGGGGATCTTAGGTTTTTTTTAATTAGGGTTTTATTTTGGGGGTTGGTTGTGTGGGTGGTGGGTTTTACTGTTGGGGGGGGTTGTTTGTATTTTTTTTTTAGGTAAAAGAGCTGATTTCTTTGGGGCAATGCCCCGCAAAAGGCCCTTTTAAGGGCTATTGGTAGTTTAGTTTAGGCTAGGGTTTTTTTTATTTTGGGGGGCTTTTTTTATTTTGATAGGGCTATTAGATTAGGTGTAATTAGTTTAAATATCTTGTAATTTGTTTTTTATTTTGTGTAATTTAGTGAGGGTTTTTTGTAGTTTAGGTAATTGTATTTAATTTGTTTAATTGTATTTAATTTAGGTAATTTATTTAATTGTAGTGTAGTGTTAGGTGTTAGTGTAACTTAGGTTAGGTTTTATTTTACAGGTAAATTTTGTATTTATTTTAAAGGGCCACTGTAAGTAAATATTTTCTATGCCTGTTACTAACTAACTTCCCCAAATACACTTTTTATCAATAGCATTTCATTAACATATCTCTACCGTATATCAGAAATCTTGTCTGCAAATTTAATTGTTTTCCAAACCCACTCCGGGGGTATCCTTTGCTCTGTACCAATCCGTTTACAATACCTAGGTTTCAAAATGGCGCTTTAAACACAATTTCATTGGTTTAAGTATTTTGAACATGCAGTGCTGAAAATAGTGGGCAGGATAACGTGACATCATCGGCAAATAAAAGATATAACTTTTAAAATGTTATGAAACTTCGTTTTGGAGAAAATATAGGTCAGTAGGTTTTAATTAATGTTTATTAACTTTAATATGTTAGTTGTTTGGCTTAATAATTATAACGGAAAGTAATCCTTTAACTAGGTAGTTAGTTAATAACTATTTAGTAACTATTCTACCTAGTTAAAATAAATACAAACTTGCCTGTTAAATAAAAATAAAACCTAAGCTAGCTACAATGTAACCATTAGTTATATTGTAGCTAGCTTAGGCTTTATTTTATAGGTAAGTATTTAGTTTTAAATAGGAATTATTTAGTTATTATTTGTAGGTTTTATTTAGATTTTAATTATATTTAAGTTAGGGGGTGTTAGGGTTAGACTTAGGTTTAGGGGTTAATAAATATAGTATAGTGGCGGCGACGTTAGGGGCGGCAGATTAGGGGTTAATAAATGTAGGTAGGTGGCGGCGATGTTAGGGACAGCAGATTAGGGGTTAATAATATTTACTAGTTTTTACGATGCGGGAGTGCGGCGGTTTAGGGGTTAATATGTTTATTATAGTGGCGGCGATGTCGGGAGCAGCAGAATAGGGGTTAATATTTTTATTTTAGTGTTTGCGATGCATGGGGCGCCTCGGTTTCGGGGTTAATAGGTAGTTTATGGGTGTTAGTGTACTTTTTAGCACTTTAGTTATGAGCTTTGTAGTGTAAAACTCATAACTACTGACTTTAGAATGCATTACGAATCTTGCGGGATAGGCTGTACCGCTCACTTTTTGGCCTAAAAAAAAAAAAAAAAGCTTGTAATACCGGCGCTATGGAAGTCACATTGAAAAAAGAATATATGCAAATTGCGTAAGTTGATTTGCGGTAAGGCCAAAAAAGTGTGCGGGACAGCTGTACCTACAAGACTCGTAATAGCAGCGGTAGTAAAAAAGCAGAGTTATGAGGTTTAACACTGCTTTTTTACTCATAACGCAAAACTCATAATCTAGCCGTAAGAAAACAAAGTGCATTTGATAATAAAAGTAAATCACTCAAGGCAAAATAAACTTTTATGATTCAGATAGAGCATGCAGTTTTAAGACACTTTCCAATTTACTTTCATTATCAAATTGTGCACAATCTTTTCATATTCATACTTTCTGGGAAACAAGATCCTACTGAGCATGGTTACAAGCTCACAGGGTATACGTATAGTAGTCTGTGATTGGCTAATGTCTGTCATATGATACAGGGGGCCGGAAAATGGAAGAAAAAATTAATTTGTCTGAAAAAAATTATTTGCTTATTTGAAATTCTACTGTATTGAGTGGTCCTTTAAGTAGTGGGTTATAGTAGCTCATGGTATTTGTTCTTTTGCTAGACCTTTCAACAAGTGTAATGTAATTACTTTAATTTGCATTAAATATAAGGTTGTGGCAAATCCTCTGGGTCATATTTGCTTTCTTGAAGGTTTTACCCATTACATTTTTATTAATCTAAGCACAATGTTTATGAATTCTGAAAATGAAAACAATACAATAAACAAATTTATTCTGTTTGTAATGTTTTTCAGTCTCAGCCAGAGATCGAGTACCCTGTGCTAGAGCTACAAGCACCAAGATCTGATGTTACAGAGAAGTCGTGGCTTTCCTCTAGACTCAGTACCTTGAAGCCTCACACAGGTAAGCTGAAACATATGTAAACATTTCATTTGTAAACTAAACTCTCCATAAGTTTTTTACAAATTAAAGTTTGCATCTTTCATGTTCAACGTTATGGACAACAAATTAATATCGTTAAAGGGACAGTAAATACTTTGAGATTGTAACATAAAATGCTTAAGTATGAGGAGTAAAACAGCTTTTTAATATACTTTATTATTTATTTTGCCTCGTTTTACTGTAATTTAAATCTACAAATGATGGATTTTTTTAGTCCTGAAAACTTAAAGAGCACATGGCAGGGTTCACAAGCAATAACTGTGTCACATATGTGTATCTCATTTGCAGTCTATCTTCTCATTTCTGCAGAAAATGTGTTTAGTGTCCCTTTAATAAGTAATCATAGTGTATAATTAAAATTATGTATTCAAATAATACTCATTGTACGAGGTGTAGAAATCTCTGCTGGCACTAAGTCTACTTCCCTTTCGCTGGACATTTTATTTATTTATTTATTTTGTCTTTCTATTTTTGTAGTAAATATAGTGATTTTGCTTTTTCCCTATACCCCCTTTCACTTAAGAAGACCCCCACTTTCATTTTAAATTGCTCTTTCCCTCACTTTCCTAAAGGTGGGGTGTCACTAATCCCCTGATTTGTATACATTATGTTGCACGTTCTCTTGATCCACTTGTCCCTGCGATACTGTAGAGATGCAACATCATTCTCCAGACTGGCTCCCATCTTGTGGAACTCTCTGCCTCGCTCCACAAGACTCTCCCCTAGTTTTGAAAGCTTCAAGCACTCCCTAAAAACTCTACTGTTCAGGGATGCATACAACCTACACTAACCTTTTTTTATACCAGTTCCTCTCCTCCATTGCTATCCCCTGAACCCCTTTAGCATGTAAGCCTAAGAGTCCAACTGTTTGTAGATCACCTTCTTAAGAGCTGACTACAACAGTGCAACTCTTTGCAGGGCCCTCTACCCATGTGATCCCTATAATTGTTTTGGTGTACTCCGCCTTTGTTTATAGCGCTGCGGAATCTGTTGGAGCTCTACAAATAACCGATAATAATAATAACTGAAGCATAATAGGATCCTAAAAAGGGCCACTCGCTCTGGACTCTATGGAGCAACTCAGCTGTGTCTGACTGGGCTAAGAGCTGTAGCAGTCCCACGTAGAAGAGCTCATCCTTATCAGGTACACTGACCCACGTTTGCAATCTGCTTCTGGGCTCTCCTCTCATTATTACTTCCTTTAGCTCCTCTGTAGCGCTAAGCACACCAGCTCTGTCGCCCCTCCATGCTCAGTGTAACTACACAAGCCAGAAGCTCTCTTTCTCTGCTGTTAGGGTATATGTCTTGTCCCATTCTACAACTAAAGACTCAGTCATGTGTACAGAGTAGTCGTCCAGCAAATAAACAACCATTTTCAGTATTACTATATCGCTAGACTCCATTTTATCAAAATGTAAAAGTTAGATTCCACCAAAAATAACAGCTTATGGAATTCAAGTATGAGAGTATCTTCTTACTTTTGGGGGGGAGGGGGGTGTTGGGGGTGTATATGCGGCAGCCTCAGCCACAAGTTGTACTATTAAAAGGACCTCCAAGGCCTAGATAGTGGCATATGAGTGTGGCTTTAGGAACATAGGTCAGACTTGCAGCAAAGTATCCGCTCTTGCACTTTATTTATATATATATATATATATATATATATACAGGGAGTGCAGAATTATTAGGCAAGTTGTATTTTTGAGGATTAATTTTATTATTGAACAACAACCATGTTCTCAATGAACCCAAAAAACTCATTAATATCAAAGCTGAATAGTTTTGGAAGTAGTTTTTAGTTTGTTTTTAGTTATAGCTATTTTAGGGGGATATCTGTGTGTGCAGGTGACTATTACTGTGCATAATTATTAGGCAACTTAACAAAAATCAAATATATACCCATTTCAATTATTTATTTTTACCAGTGAAACCAATATAACATCTCAACATTCACAAATATACATTTCTGACATTCAAAAACAAATCGGTGACCAATATAGCCACCTTTCTTTGCAAGGACACTCAAAAGCCTGCCATCCATGGATTGTGTCAGTGTTTTGATCTGTTCACCATCAACATTGCGTGCAGCAGCAACCACAGCCTCCCAGACACTGTTCAGAGAGGTGTACTGTTTTCCCTCCTTGTAAATCTCACATTTGATGATGGACCACAGGTTCTCAATGGGGTTCAGATCAGGTGAACAAGGAGGCCATGTCATTAGATTTTCTTCTTTTATACCCTTTCTTCCCAGCCACGCTGTGGAGTACTTGGACGCATGTGATGGAGCATTGTCCTGCATGAAAATCATGTTTTTCTTGAAGGATGCAGACTTCTTCCTGTACCACTGCTTGAAGAAGGTGTCTTCCAGAAACTGGCAGTAGGACTGGGAGTTGAGCTTGACTCCATCCTCAACCCGAAAAGGCCCCACAAGCTCATCTTTGATGATACCAGCCCAAACCAGTACTCCACCTCCACCTTGCTGGCGTCTGAGTCGTACTGGAGCTCTCTGCCCTTTACCAATCCAGCCATGGGCCCATCCATCTGGCCCATCAAGACTCACTCTCATTTCATCAGTCCATAAAACCTTAGAAAAATCAGTCTTGAGATATTTCTTGGCCCAGTCTTGACGTTTCAGCTTGTGTGTCTTGTTCAGTGTTGGTCGTCTTTCAGCCTTTCTTACCTTGGCCATGTCTCTGAGTATTGCACACCTTGTGCTTTTGGGCACTCCAGTGATGTTGCAGCTCTGAAATATGGCCAAACTGGTGGCAAGTGGCATCTTGGCAGCTGCACGCTTGACTTTTCTCAGTTCATGGGCAGTTATTTTGCGCCTTGGTTTTTCCACACGCTTCTTGCGACCCTGTTGACTATTTTGAATGAAACGCTTGATTGTTCGATGATCACGCTTCAGAAGCTTTGCAATTTTAAGAGTGCTGCATCCCTCTGCAAGATATCTCACTATTTTTTACTTTTCTGAGCCTGTCAAGTCCTTCTTTTGACCCATTTTGCCAAAGGAAAGGAAGTTGCCTTATAATTATGCACACCTGATATAGGGTGTTGATGTCATTAGACCACACCCCTTCTCATTACAGAGATGCACATCACCTAATATGCTTAATTGGTAGTAGGCTTTCGAGCCTATACAGCTTGTAGTAAGACAACATGCATAAAGAGGATGATGTGGTCAAAATACTCATTTGCCTAATAATTCTGCACTCCCTGTATATATATATATATATATATATATATATATATATATATATATATATATATATATATATATATAAAATATTTTTGCTTTCAGTAGTGTAGATTACACTATATGGAACAAGATAGACTGATGGAACAAGATAGACAGATGAAACAGATATAGATGGAACAAGATAGATAGACCAATGGATTAGATTGATAGATGGAACAAGATAGATAGACCAATGGAATAGATTGATAGATGGAACAAGATAGATAGACCAATGGAATAGATTGATAGATGGAACAAGATAGATAGACCAATGGAATAGATTGATCGATGGAACAAGATAGATAGACCAATGGAATAGACTGATCGAAGGAACAAGATAGATAGACCAATGGAATAGATTGATCGAAGGAACAAGATAGATAGACCAATGGAATAGATTGATCGAAGGAACAAGATAGATAGACCAGTGGAATAGATTGATCGATGGAACAAGATAGATAGACCAATGGAATAGATTGATAGATGGAACAAGATAGATAGACCAATGGAATAGATTGATAGATGGAACAAGATAGATAGACCAATGGAATAGACTGATAGATAGAACAAGATAGATAGACCAATGGAATAGATTGATAGATGGAACAAGATAGATAGACCAATGGAATAGATTGATAGATGGAACAAGATAGATAGACCAATGGAATCGATTGATAGATGGAACAAGATAGATAGACCAATGGAATAGATTGATCGATGGAACAAGATAGATAGACCAATGGAATCGATTGATAGATGGAACAAGATAGATAGACCAATGGAATAGATTGATCGATGGAACAAGATAGACCAATGGAATAGATTGATCGAAGGAACAAGATAGATAGACCAATGGAATAGATTGATCGAAGGAACAAGATAGATAGACCAATGGAATAGATTGATCGAAGGAACAAGATAGATAGACCAATGGAATAGATTGATCGAAGGAACAAGATAGATAGACCAATGGAATAGATTGATCGAAGGAACAAGATAGATAGACCAGTGGAATAGATTGATCGATGGAACAAGATAGATAGACCAGTGGAATAGATTGATAGATGGAACAAGATAGATAGACCAGTGGAATAGATTGATAGATGGAACAAGATAGATAGACCAATGGAATAGATTGATAGATGGAACAAGATAGATAGACCAATGGAATAGACTGATAGATAGAATAAGATAGATAGACCAATGGAATAGACTGATAGATGGAACAACATAGACCAATGGAATAGACTGATAGATGGAACAAGATAGACCAATGGAATAGACTGATAGATGGAACAAGATAGACCGATATTCAGAGATAGATTCAATTATATTAGAGAATCTGGGGCTGTAGAAGATGAGCTGTATTTATATTTCTTTTGCAAGATGTACCAAGTCCACGGATTCATCCTAACTTGTGGGATATTGTCCTTCCTGACAGGAAGTAGCAAATAAAGCACCACAGCAGAGCTGTCTATAGTGCTCCCCCCTTAACTCCACTCCCAGTCATTCTCTTTGCTGGCTCTAAGCAGGAAGGGTAAAGAGAAGAGGTGTTAAACTGTTTTATTTTATCTTCAATCAAGGTTTTTTTTAATTTTTAAATGGTACTGGTGTTGTACTATTTACTCTCAGGCAGGACATAGATGAAGATTTCTGCCTGGAGGATGATGATCTTAGCATTTGTAACTAAGGTCCACTGCTGTTCCTACAGAAGCTGAAGAGTACAGGAAAACTTCAGTGTGAGGAACGGTTTCTTGCTATACAGCAATGAGGTATGTTCAGTCATATTTTCTGCAGAGACTGTATTAACTCAGAAAGGCTGACAGTGTCCCCATTAGGGGAAGGGTAAGCAGTAATCCTAGTGTTATCAGAGGTTTTTACTAGCTTGCATAAAGGGTTAATTTCTCTTGTTAAGTGTATCCAGTCCACGGATCATCCATTACTTATGGGATATTCTCCTTCCCAACAGGAAGTTGCAAGAGGATCACCCACAGCAGAGCTGCTATATAGCTCCTCCCCTAACTGCCATATCCAGTCATTCTCTTGCAACCCTCAACAAAGATGGAGGTCGTAAGAGGAGAATGGTGTTTTATACTTAGTTTATTTCTTCAATCAAAAGTTTGTTATTTTTAAATGGTACCGGAGTGTACTGTTTATCTCAGGCAATATTTAGAAGAAGAATCTGCCTGCATTTTCTATGATCTTAGCAGAAGTAACTAAGATCCATGGCTGTTTTCACATATTCTGAGGAGTGAAGTAACTTCAGAGAGGGAATGGCGTGCAGGTTTTCCTGCAATAAGGTATGTGCAGTTAAAATATTTTTCTAGGGAATGGAATTTGCTAGAAAATGCTGCTTATACCGGATTAATGTAAGTAAAGCCTTAAATGCAGTGATAGCTACTGGTATCAGGCTTATTAATAGAGAGGCATACTCTTCTAAAAATGTAATATAAAACGTTTGCTGGCATGTTAATCGTTTTTATATATGTTTGGTGACAAAACTTATTGGGGCCTAGTTTTTTTCCACATGGCTGGTTTGATTTCTGCCTAGGGACAGTTTCCTGAAGCTTTCCACTGTTGCAATATGAGTGGGAAGGGCCTATTTTAGTGCTTTTCTGTGCAGCTAAAAATACTGATAGAGACATTCAGCTTCCCTCTGCATGATACAGGACAGCTCTGAAGGGCCCAAAAGGCTTCAAAGTCGTGTTTGAGGAGGGTAACAATCACAGTAGACTGTGGCAGTTGTTGTGACAGTTTAAAAATGTTTTTGTCATTTATTATTCTGTTTTTGTTATTAAGGGGTTAATCATCCATTTGCAAGTGGGTGCAATGCTCTGCTGACTTGTTACATACACTGTAAAAATTTTGTTAGTGTAACTGCCTTTTTTCACTGTTATTTCAAATTTTGTCAAAATTTGTTTCTCTTAAAGGCACAGTAACGTTTTTTATATTGCTTGTTAACTTGCTTTAAAGTGTTTTCCAAGGTTGCTAGTCTCATTGCTAGTCTGTACAAACATGTCTGAAACAGAGGATACTTGTTCATTATGTTTAAAAGCCATGGTGGAGCCCCATAGGAGAATGTGTACTAAATGTATTGATTTCACCTTAAACAGTACAGATCAGTCTTTATCTATAAAAGAATTGTCACCAGAGGGGTCTGTCGAGGGGGAAGTTATGCCGACTAACTCTCCCCACGTGTCGGACTCTTCGCCTCCCGCTCAAGGGACGCACGCTAATATGGCGCCAAGTACATCAGGGACGCCCATAGCGATTACTTTGCAGGACATGGCTGCAATCATGAATAATACCCTGTCAGAGGTATTATCCAGATTGCCTGAATTGTGAGGCAAGCGCGATAGCTCTGGGGTTAGACGAGATACAGAGCGCGTAGATGCTGTAAGAGCCATGTCTGATACTGCGTCACAATATGCAGAACCTGAGGACGGAGAGCTTCAGTCTGTGGGTGACGTCTCTGATTCGGGGAGACCTGATTCAGAGATTTCTAATTTTAAATTTAAGCTTGAGAACCTCTGTGTATTGCTTGGGGAGGTATTAGCTTCTCTGAATGACTGTGACACAATTGCAGTGCCAGAGAAATTGTGTAGGCTGGATAAATACTATGCAGTGCCGGTGAGTACTGATGTTTTTCCAATACCTAAAAGGCTTACAGAAATTATTAGTAAGGTGTGCCCTTTTCCCCACCTCCTATATTTAGAAAAATGTTTCCAATAGATGCCACTACTCGGGACTTATGGCAGACTGTCCCTAAGGTGGAGGGAGCAGTTTCTACTTTAGCAAAGCGTACCACTATCCCGGTTGAGGACAGTTGTGCTTTTTCAGATCCAATGGATAAAAAATTAGAGGGTTACCTTAAGAAAATGTTTATTCAACAAGGTTTTATTTTACAGCCCCTTGCATGCATTGCGCCTGTCACTGCTGCGGCGGCGGTATTCTGGTTTGAGGCCCTGGAAGAGGCCATCCATACAGCTCCATTGACTGAAATTGTTGACAAGCTTAGAACTCTTAAGCTAGCTATCTCATTTGTTTCTGATGCCATTGTTCATTTGACTAAACTAACGGCTAAGAATTCCGGATTCGCCATCCAGGCGCGTAGGGCGCTATGGCTCAAATCCTGGTCAGCTGATGTGACTTCAAAGTCTAAATTACTCAACATTCCTTTCAAGAGGCAGACCTTATTCGGGCCTGGTTTGAAAGAAATTATTGCTGACATTACTGGAGGTAAGGGTCATACCCTTCCTCAGGACAGGGCCAAATCAAAGGCCAAACAGTCTAATTTTCGTGCCTTTCAAAATTCCAAGGCAGGTGCAGCATCAACTTGAAGAAAGCCTGCTGCTGCCTCTAAGACAGCATGAAGGAACGGCCCCCTATCCGGCGACGGATCTAGTAGGGGGCAGACTTTTTCTCTTTGCCCAGGCGTGGGCAAGAGATGTTCAGGATCCCTGGGCGTTGGAGATCATATCTCAGGGATATCTTCTGGACTTCAAAGCTTCTCCTCCACAAGGGAGATTTCATCTTTCAAGGTTATCTGCAAATCAGATAAAGAAAGAGGCATTCCTACGCTGTGTGCAAGACCTCCTAGTAATGGGAGTGATCCATCCAGTTCCGCGGACGGAACAAGGACAGGGTTTTTATTCAAATCTGTTTGTGGTTCCCAAAAAAGAGGGAACCTTCAGACCAATTTTGGATCTAAAGATCTTAAACAAATTCCTCAGAGTTCCATCTTTCAAAATGGAAACTATTCGGACCATCCTACCCATGATCCAAGAGGGTCAGTACATGACCACAGTGGACTTAAAGGATGTCTACCTTCACATACCGATTCACAAAGATCATCATCGGTTCCTAAGGTTTGCCTTTCTAGACAGGCATTACCAATTTGTAGCTCTTCCCTTCGGGTTGGCTACAGCCCCGAGAATCTTTACGAAGGTTCTGGGCTCACTTCTGGCGGTTCTAAGACCGCGAGGCATAGCGGTGGCTCCGTCAAGCTTTCAAATTGCCAAGTCTCATACAGAGATAGTTCTGGCATTTCTGAGATCGCACGGGTGGAAAGTGAACGAGGAAAAGAGTTCTCTATCCCCACTCACAAGAGTCTCCTTCTTAGGGACTCTTATAGATTCTGTAGAGATGAAAATTTACCTGACAGAGTCCAGGTTATCAAAGCTTCTAAATGCTTGCCGTATTCTTCATTCCATTCCACGCCCTTCGGTGGCTCAGTGTATGGAGGTGATCGGCTTAATGGTAGCGGCAATGGACATAGTGCCATTTGCGTGCCTACATCTCAGACCGCTGCAATTATGCATGCTAAGTCAGTGGAATGGGGATTACACAGATTTGTCCCCTCTGCTAAATCTGGATCAAGAGACCAGAGATTCTCTTCTCTGGTGGTTGTCTCGGGTCCACCTGTCCGAGGGTATGACCTTTCGCAGGCCAGATTGGACAATTGTAACAACAGATGCCAGCCTTCTAGGTTGGGGTGCAGTCTGGAACTCCCTGAAGGCACAGGGATCGTGGACTCAGGAGGAGAAACTCCTTCCGATAAATATTCTGGAGTTAAGAGCAATATTCAATGCTCTTCTGGCTTGGCCTCAGTTAGCAACACTGAGGTTCATCAGATTTCAGTCGGACAATATCACGACTGTGGCTTACATCAACCATCAAGGGGGAACCAGGAGTTCCCTAGCGATGTTAGAAGTCTCAAAAATAATTCGCTGGGCAGAGACTCACTCTTGCCACCTGTCAGCAGTCCATATCCCAGGCGTGGAGAACTGGGAGGCGGATTTTCTAAGTCGTCAGACTTTTCACCCGGGGGAGTGGGAACTCCATCCGGAGGTGTTTGCTCAATTGATTCATCATTGGGGCAAACCAGAGTTGGATCTCATGGCGTCTCGCCAGAACGCCAAGCTTCCTTGTTACGGATCCAGGTCCAGGGACCCAGAAGCGACGCTGATAGATGCTCTAGCAGCGCCTTGGTTCTTCAACCTGGCTTATGTGTTTCCACCGTTTCCTCTGCTCCCTCGACTGATTGCCAAAATCAAACAGGAGAGAGCATCGGTGATTCTAATAGCGCCTGCGTGGCCACGCAGGACCTGGTATGCAGACCTAGTGGACATGTCATCCTTTCCACCATGGACTCTGCCTCTAAGACAGGACCTTCTAAACAAGGTCCTTTCAATCATCCAAATCTAATTTCTCTTAGACTGACTGCATGGAGATTGAACGCTTGATTCTATCAAAGCGTGGCTTCTCCGAGTCAGTCATTGATACCTTAATACAGGCACGAAAGCCTGTTACCAGGAAAATCTATCACAAGATATGGCGTACATATCTTTACTGGTGTGAATCCAAGAATTACTCATGGAGTAAGGTTAGGATTCCTAGGATATTGTCCTTTCTCCAAGAGGGTTTGGACAAAGGATTATCAGCTAGTTCCTTAAAGGGACAGATTTCTGCTCTGTCTATTCTTTTGCACAAGCGTCTGGCAGAAGTTCCAGACGTCCAGGCATTTTGTCAGGCTTTGGTTAGAATTAAGCCTGTGTTTAAACCTGTTGCTCCCCCGTGGAGCTTAAACTTGGTTCTTAAAGTTCTTCAAGGAGTTCTGTTTGAACCCCTTCATTCCATTGATATTAAGCTTTTATCTTGGAAAGTTCTGTTTTTGATGGCTATTTCCTCGGCTCGGAGAGTCTCTGAGCTATCTGCCTTACAATGTGATTCTCCTTATCTGATTTTTCATGCAGATAAGGTAGTTCTGCGTACCAAACCTGGGTTTTTACCTAAGGTGGTTTCTAACAAGAATATCAATCAAGAGATTGTTGTTCCATCATTGTGTCCTAATCCTTCTTCAAAGAAGGAACGTCTTTTACATAATCTGGACGTAGTCCGTGCCTTGAAGTTTTACTTACAAGCTACTAAAGATTTTCGTCAAACATCTTCCCTGTTTGTCGTTTATTCTGGACAGAGGAGAGGTCAAAAAGCTTCGGCAACCTCTCTTTTTCCTTTTGGCTTCGGAGTATTATACGCCTAGCCTATGAGACTGCTGGACAGCAGCCCCCTGAAAGAATTACAGCTCATTCTACTAGAGCAGTGGCTTCCACCTGGGCCTTTAAAAATGAGGCCTCTGTTGAACAGATTTGCAAGGCCGCGACTTGGTCTTCGCTTCACACTTTTTCAAAATTTTACAAATTTTATACTTTTGCTTCTTCGGAGGCTGTTTTTGGGAGAAAGGTTCTTCAGGCAGTGGTTCCTTCCGCTTAATCTTTGCCTTGTCCCTCCCATCATCCGTGTACTTTAGCTTTGGTATTGGTATCCCATAAGTAATGGATGATCCGTGGACTGGATACACTTAACAAGAGAAAACATAATTTATGCTTACCTGATAAATTTATTTCTCTTGTAGTGTATCCAGTCCACGGCCCGCCCTGTCATTTTAAGGCAGGTCTAAAATTTAATTAAACTACAGTCACCACTGCACCCTATGGTTTCTCCTTTCTCTGTTTGTTTCAGTCGAATGACTGGATATGGCAGTTAGGGGAGGAGCTATATAGCAGCTCTGCTGTGGGTGATCCTCTTGCAACTTCCTGTTGGGAAGGAGAATATCCCATAAGTAATGGATGATTCGTGGACTGGATACACTACAAGAGAAATGAATTTATCAGGTAAGCATAAATTATGTTTTTTTGTGGGCACTCAGTTTGTTATGTGAATTTGGGACAAACGTTTTTGTGTCTGGGAGTAACGTTTTCTGTTTTATGGGACATTTGCTTGAGGGTTCTTTGAGGTTGTTTATAACCCACATGGCTTTCAGGCAGGGTTTGTTAGTTTTGTGTAGGCCCCAGCAACATCGAGTGAGGTGGGCGGGGCCTACATTTACAAGCAGCAAGCAACTTCTCCTGAGGTCCTGATAGTCTTCTGAGGGACTAATTGAAGCTTTAAACCCCATATTACCGCTTCCTAAGGGCAGGTAGGGCCACAGCAGAGCTGTGGCAAGGTGCTTTAGGGGGTTTTAACCGATTTTAGACCATTTTCAATCCGGTTTTTTCGTTTGGGGGTCTATTGCTTTTTTACTTGTGGTGCAATCCTTCTAAAGCTTAGTGGGTACACTGTTAAAATTTCAGAATTTTTTAAGCAAATTTAACCTGTTTTGCAGTTTGTGTATGCTTTTTTTTATCTTAAAGGTACAGTACCGTTTTTGCAAATTGTGTTTTTTTCATTAAATAAGGGAAAGATGTTCCCTCAGACAGATTCAGATATGACGGCATTTAAATTTCAGCTAGAGCACCTCCGTTTATTGCTCAGGGAGGTTTTAGCTACTCTGGATGATTGTGACCCTATTGTC
Organism: Bombina bombina; assembly: GCF_027579735.1. Classification (NCBI taxonomy): domain Eukaryota; kingdom Metazoa; phylum Chordata; class Amphibia; order Anura; family Bombinatoridae; genus Bombina; species Bombina bombina. The sequence continues at coordinate 791,158,612 of NC_069500.1, forward strand.
GTTCCAGAGAAATTGTGTAAAATGGACAAATATTTAGAGGTTCCTGTTTACACTGATGTTTTTCAGTCCCTAAGAGGATTTCGGACATTGTTACTAAGGAGTGGTATAGACCAGGTATTCCGTTCGCTCCCCCTCCTGTTTTTAATAAAATGTTCCCCATTTCTGACACCATAAAGGACTCATGGCAGACGGTCCCTAAGGTGGAGGGAGCTATTTCTACTCTGGCTAAGCGTACAACTATACCAAATTGAAGACAGTTGTGCTTTCATTGATCCTATGGATAAAAAGTTAGAGGGTCTCCTAAAGAAAATTTTTGTTCATCAGGGTTTTCTTCTTCAACCTATAGCGTGCATTGTTCCGGTAACCACTGCAGCTGCTTTTTGGTTTGAGGCTCTAGAAGAGGCTCTTCAGTTGGAGACCCCACTAGATGATATTTTGGAAAGAATTAAGGCCCTTAAGTTGGCTAATTCTTTTATTACAGACTCCGCTTTTCATCTTGCTAAGTTAGCGGCAAAGAATTCAGGTTTTGCCATTTTAGCGCGAAGAGCGTTATGGCTTAAGTCCTGGTCAGCTGATGTGTCATCTAAATCTAAGCTTATCCCTCCAGTGATGTCATTTCAGACATCACTGGAGGGAAGGGTCATGCCCTCCCTCAAGATAAGTCAAATAAGACAAGGACCAAACTAAATAATTTTCATTCCTTTCGAAACTTCAAGGGTGGTCCCACTTCCTCTTCCCCTGCTGCAAAGCAAGAGGGGAACTTTGCTCAATCCAAGCCAACCTGGAGACCTAACCAGGCTTGGAACAAGGGTAAACAGGCCAAAAAGCCTGCTGCTGCCACTAAGACAGCATGAAGGGGTAGCCCCCGATCCGGGACCGGATCAAGTAGGGGGCAGACTTTCTCTCTTTGCTCAGGCCTGGGCAAGAAACGTTCAGGACTTCTGGGCCGTAGAAATTGTAACCCAGGGGTATCTCCTAGATTTCAAAGATTTCAAAGATTCTCCTCCAAGGGGGAGATTCCATCTTTCTCAATTGTCTGTAAACCAGACAAAAAGAGAGGCATTCTTACGCTGTGTAGAAGACCTTTTTACCATGGGAGTGATCTGCCCAGTTCCGAACACAGAACAGGGGCAAGGTTTCTACTCCAATCTGTTTGTGGTTCCCAAAAAAGTGGGAACCTTCAGACCAATTCTAGATATCAAGATCCTAAACCAATTCCTAAGAGTTCCATCCTTCAAGATGGAGACCATTCAGACTATTTTACCAATGATCCAGGAGGGTCAATATGGCTACCGTGGATCTAAAGGATGCGTATCTACACATTCCTATCCACAAAGATCATCACCAGTTCCTCAGGTTTGCCTTTCTGGACAGGCATTACCAGTTTGTGGCTCTTCCCTTCGGGTTGGCCACGGCGCCAAGAATCTTCACAAAGGTGCTAGGGTCCCTTCTGGCGTTCCTAAGGCCGAGGGGCATAGCAGTGGCGCCTTATCTAGACGACATCTTAATTCAAGCGTCGACTTTCCAACTTACCAAGTCTCACACGGACTTAGTGTTGGCCTTTCTAAGATCTCATGGGTGGAAGGTGAACGTGAAAAAGAGTTCTCTTATTCTTCTTACAAGAGTTCCATTCCTGGGAACTCTGATAGATTCGGTGGACATGAAAATATTTCTGACGGAGGTCAGGAAATCAAAGATTTTAACCACCTGCCAAGCTCTTCATTCCATTCCTCGGCCATCAGTGGCTCAGTGTATGGAGGTAATCGGACTTATGGTAGCGGCAATGGACATAGTTCCGTTTGCTCGCTTGCATCTCAGACCACTGCAACTATGCATGCTCAAACAGTGGAATGGGGATTATGCAGATTTATCTCCTCAGATAAATTTGGATCACGAGACCAGAGACTCTCTTCTTTGGTGGTTGTCACAGGATCACCTGTCCAGGGGAATGTGTTTCCGTAGGCCAGCATGGGTTATTGTGACGACGGACGCCAGCCTACTGGGCTGGGGTGCAGTCTGGAATTCCCTGAAAGCACAGGGTTTGTGGACACGGGAGGAGGCCATCCTACCGATAAATATTCTGGAATTAAGAGAGATATTCAATGCTCTTCAGGCGTGGCCTCAGCTGGCTTCGGCCGGATTCATCAGGTTTCAGTCGGACAACATCACGACTGTAGCTTATATCAATCATCAGGGGGGAACAAGGAGTTCCTTGGCGATGATAGAAGTTTCCAGGATAATCCGATGGGCAGAGGCTCACTCTTGCCATCTATCAGCGATCTATATCCCAGGGGTGGAGAACTGGGAGGCAGATTTTCTAAGTCGTCAGACTTTTCATCCGGAGGAGTGGGAGCTCCATCCGGAGGTGTTTGCTCAACTGATTCAGCTATGGGGCACACCAGAATTGGATCTGATGGCGTCTCGTCAGAACGCCAAACTTCCTCGTTATGGATCCAGGTCAAGGGATCCTCAGGCAGTACTGATAGATGCTCTAGCAGTACCCTGGTCGTTCAACCTGGCTTATGTGTTTCCACCATTCCCTCACCTTCCGCGTCTGATTGCCAGAATCAAACAGGAGAGAGCTTCGGTGATTTTGATAGAGCCTGCGTGGCCACGCAAGACTTGGTATGCAGACCTGGTGGATATGTCATCTCTGCCACTGAGACGGGACCTTTTGATTCAAGGTCCATTCAAGCATCCAAATCTAATTTCTCTGCAACTGACTGCTTGGAGATTGAACGCTTGATTTTATCAAAGCGGGGTTTCTCTGAGTCGGTCATAGATACCTTGATTCAGGCTCGAAAGCCTGTCACCAGGAAGATCTATCATAAGATATGGCGTAAATATCTTTTTTGGTACGAATCCAAAGGCTACTCATGGAGTAAGATCAGGATTCCTAGGATTTTGTCTTTTCTCCAAGAAGGATTGGAGAAAGGATTGTCCGCTAGTTCCTTAAAGGGACAGATATCTGCTTTGTCTATTCTGTTGCACAAGCGTCTGGCAGATGTCCCAGACGTTCAGGTTTTTTGTCAGGCTTTAGTTAGAATTAAGCCTGTGTTTAAACCTGTTGCTCCGCCATGGAGTCTAAATTTAGTTCTTAAAGTTCTTCAGGGGGTTCCGTTTGAACCCATGCATTCCATAGATATTAAGCTTCTATCTTGGAAAGTTCTGTTTCTAGTTGCTATCTCTTCAGCTCGAAGAGTTTCTGAACTATCTGCTTTACAATGTGACTTGCCTTATCTTGTTTTCCATGCTGATAAGGTGGTTTTGCGTACCAAACCTGGGTTCCTCCCTAAAGGTTTTTTCTAACAGGAATATCAATCAGGAAATTGTTGTTCCTTCTCTGTGTCCTAATCCTTCTTCTAAGAAGGAATGTCTGTTGCACAACTTGGACGTGGTTCGTGCATTGAAGTTTTACTTGCAAGCATCCAAAAATTTCAGTCAAACATCTTCTTTGTTTGTTGTCTATTCTGGAAACCGTAGAGGTCAAAAGGCTACGGCTACCTCACGTTCCTTTTGGCTGAAAAGCATCATCCGTTTGGCTTATGAGACTGCTGGACAGCAGCATCCTGAAAGAATTACAGCTCACTCCACTAGAGCGGTGGCTTCCACATGGGCTTTTAAAAATGATGCTTCTGTTGAACAGATTTGTAAGGCTGCGACTTGGTCTTCGCTTCATGCCTTTTCCAAATTTTCCAAATTTGATACTTTTGCTTCTTCGGAGGCTATTTTTGGGAGAAAGGTTTTGCAAGCAGTGGTGCCTTCCGTTTAGGTTCCTGTCTTGTCCCTCCCTTCATCCGTGTCCTAAAGCTTTGGTATTGGTATCCCACAAGTTAGGATGAATCCGTGGACTCGGTACATCTTGCAAAAGAAAACAAAATGTATGCTTACATGATAAATTTCTTTCTTTTGCGATGTACCGAGTCCACGGCCCGCCCTGTCTATTCAAGACCGATAGTATTTTTTATGTAAGCTTCAGTCACCTCTGCACCTTATAGTTTCTCCTTTTATTCCTTGGCCTTCGGTCGAATGACTGGGGGGTGGAGTTAAGGGGGGAGCTATATAGACAGCTCTGCTGTGGTGCTCTCTTTGTTACTTCCTGTCAGGAAGGACAATATCCCAAAAGTTAGGATAAATCCGTGGACTTGGTACATCGCAAAAGAAAGAAATTTATCCGGTAAGCATAAATTTTGTTTTTACCTCAAATGTTGTTGCTCTATCAATGCGCAGTAAGATTTGGATGCAGTAAAAGTAAAACTCCTATTAAATGAAGCTTTAAGAAAATGTCACCTGGAACTGTCAAAATACATTTTTCTTCATAAATGTAAAAAGTCCACAGCTGCATTCATTACTTTTGGGAATTCAGAACCTGGCCACCAGGAGGAGGCAAAGACACTCCAGCCAAAGGCTTAAATACCTCTCCCACTTCCCCCATCCCCCAATCATTCTTTGCTTTTCATCCCAGGAGGTTGCCAGAGAAGTGTCAGAAGTTTTGAATTACTCTTATGGAGGGTAGTACACTTCGGTGTCGGACTGGAGTTTTTAGTAGTCCTGTCAGCCTTTCAGTGAAAGCTTGGATGAAAGTTAGAGTCCAAAAATGCAGGGAGAGTCTTTCTCATATTAACAGCTCTACAAGCAATCGACATTGATGAGTTTCACTGCCTGCTTTCTTCTCTCAAGTCCATGGCAGAAGCGGTGCTACTATCTGTCACACATAAAGGGCCGTGTTCCTGTTCCACAGCGTAGATTCCGGTAAGATTGTTTCATTTTACTTTCTTCATGAAATGTACTGTATTACAGATGTTTTCCCGTGGGGCTACCAGCTTGCCGGCCAAACACAGGGTCTCAGTGAGGCTCCTTTTTTTATCTTGGAATCAAGGGTTAATATCTCCTGAGGAGGGTTATTGAACAGGTTTTTTTTAATCATGTTTGTTATATGATTCAACTTGCTTATGTGTAGTATATTTGGCTCATGGCTGTGGAACATAACGGCTTTTGGGAAGTGACGCGGCCTTACAGTCGGGCATGCTTTTTTGGACTATACGGTTCTCCTGGTGACTGGGCGTGGTCACGATTTTGGCCTCAATTTCCGCATTGGCGATGGAGAATTTCTGGTCTGCTGGTGTCGGATTCATAGGAGGTGGTGAGTTCCCCAGCCATTGTGGGTACAAAGAAGAAAAAAAAGGGGTAACTCCTCTTGATAAGAATCCAAATTTATTGAACAGGATCAGACAACAGAAACACAACGTTTCGGGGTCAATACGTTGTGTTTCTGTTGTCTGATCCTGTTCAATAAATTTGGATTCTTATCAAGAGGAGTTACCCCTTTTTTTTCTTCTTTGTATTCTACTATTGGTGAGTGTGGCAGTCACTCTAAGGAGTACCCTCTGTTTTGGGGTCACAGCCGGTGCTGGACTATATTCTCTTTAAATACCAGCCATTGTGGGTGTCAGGTGTCATTTAGATTTTTTGGTCCAATCTTTTGTATTCAATATCCTAGTTATGGAGGAGTCTGATATTGTGGAGACGGACGTCTCTGTTTCATTTTCTACTCCCCGGATTGCCCCGGATGATACAAGCCTATCAGTTATGTTCTGAATGCCATATTAGAGTTCTCAATTCCTTGGGATCGGGGCCGCTGAGCCACCCCCCTCTGGGGCTTCTGTCCTCCGAGTGGCGAGTTCCTTTCCATCATCGCTTACTACGCATGCAGGTAACCCAGACTTTGGTTATCCTTCTCTGGAAGGTGGCTTGTTCCCGCCGGGGGTGTCGATTTTGCGAATCTGCAACTTCCAGAAGTTGGCTTAAGATATTGTTCGTGTTCCGTTATCCAGGGCTCTTCGGGCATGGGATGGCCTGTTCAGCTCTCTGGAGGAACAACTGTCCCTGAGGCTTCAGGGGGTCAACCTTCGGGGGCCGGAGTTGTCTTTTGCTCCAGCGGGGGTATGATGTGCTTTTCGGTATAGACTGGCGCGCCTTCATGTTTTATTGAGGCACGCTGTGGCGTTGTCGGAAGATCCCATCCTTAATGGATCTGAGAATTTTCAGTCTGCTTCTTGAAATAGCTTACAGAATTAGACGTAAGGGGATGAATCAATCTTCTTATAGTCTTGTTTATTGAGAATCCTTTCCAGTTCTGAGCTTGGAAGAACAGGGTCCCTGTTGGACCTGTCCTGCGGGTGGGCCTGTTCTTCTTAGGCGATAACCTGTGGGTTGCCTTATTTTATTTTTATCCGGTGAGGATTGTTTTTATTTGGTTTCAAGCTCATGTTTTTATATTTCCTTTGGGAATTTTACCTAGAATCGATACTTGCGATTGTTTGATCGCACTGTTACTTCTAAGGAAGTTTGTTCTTGATGAGTTTTAGTCCTATGTTTGTCTTCTGTTTATTTCTCCCTCTCTAGGGGAGATTCTATGCGGCCTTGACAGTGAGGGCTCTTGTTTTCAGGCTGGTCCTGATTGGGTTTTGATCTTCTGTTTTGAGGCCTAATCAAACACGTGGCGCCTGTTTTGCCTGCCTGGTCAGGTTAGGGTGCTGAGTGCGTCACATTATTATTTGTGTTATTTCTTGTTTTTCTTTAACAAGTTTCAGCTAAGGATTCTGAGAGAACCTGAGGGTCCGTGAGGCATGGAGGATTTGTTCAGTCCTCATTAGCCTTTCATGTTGGTCGCCTGGGACTAGAAGTTCTACTGCGACACACTCAATTGATTCCGCTTTTCTGTCGGGTCTTGGAGTGTCTTCTTCCCCGTCTCCTTCCCCGTGTGGGTTGGAGATTGGGAGGTCTTCGGACCTCCTTGCTGCCGGTTCCTGGTGGTTTTTCCTTCAGGGGCTCTTTGGAATTGTCCATTTTGGCCTTGTCTACTTGATGGTTTTTGCCGTCTAATTAGGAAGTGAAGGCCGTGTGGCTTTTTCCTACTTCCGGGAGTTAGTCGTCTCTATGTCAGGGACGATAGGCTGTGTTGTCTCCTTCTCCAAGCTTTGCTTAGGGTTGTTTTATACTGGGGTTTGCGATGCTCTGCATTTTTTTTTTCCTTGGGTGTGGTCCTCTGGTTATGTATCCTAAGAGGACTATGGAGACTAGCCTTTGTTCTACTCTCTACCTTCGGGTTACTCTGTCCTTGTTTTTTTCCCTTGGTCTTGGACTTCCTGTGTGTTGTCATTGACGCCCTTGGGTTCTAGAGTATTTATTTGCGCGACTCTGTCGCGCCCTAGCTTATTTTTGGAGGGTGGACTCCTGCTAGAGATGTATTTTTCCTTGGGCTGGGATTTGCGAGTGAGTCTTGTTCCTGTTCTCCGGTTTAGTCCGGTTATCTCCCTCTGTGAGGTCTGATTCCTTCAGACGAGGTATTGGTGTTCCCTGGGGTGTTGTTTGTTTTTAGACGATTCTGGGGCCCGGGCCCAGGGTTCTTGTCTTGGATCCTTAGGGATGTCTGGAGACTTATGGTTCAGGGCGACCCAGTTTTTCCCGGGAACACAGGCTTTGGCTTCATGGCTAGCTCGTTGAGCCTGCAAGCAGCTGAGCCAGGATTTGCCTTCACTTTCAGGTGCTGGCATGTTCCTTATGGCCTGTTTTGTCCTCCCGCAATGGTTTAGTTGTAGGCTTTGCGGGCTTGTAAGCTGATAGTTGAGAGTTCAATTCCAGCTATGGCTATCTGTTCTTCACAGTGCATGTCCTTTCACTTTGTGGTGGTTCTGTTATACAATAGTTTGCACATGGACATTTCCGAAGTGTGTTGGGGGAGTTTTCTCTCTGTGGGATCAACAGTGGTGTCTGGATGAATTTTATTCGGTCCGTGGTTTGATCAGACTATGACTTTATTGTCTTCTGGGCATGTGTGCTGTCCTTTATCTGTGATCTACCCTTTGAGGGGGTAGTTGCCTTCTTTAAGAGGTGGGGTTTTCCTCTCTCAGGAGGGTCGTTGACCTGCCCTGTGTGCAGGAGGTTGGAACAGGTGCTAGGTCTTGGTCTGTTCCAACTATAGAAGTTGAGGTCTCCATGTCGGGACTGTTATCGAGAGTTGTGCCAGGTCTTCTCAGGGAGCTACAGCACTTTTCTCTGTTCAGGTCCTAGGGGGTTCTCCTTGGGAGTAGCTATATGGAAGAGCAGATTGGGTTGGCACCCGAGCTCTGTTGGAGTTCCTTCCACTCTTTCCATTCCCTGGGGGCTTGTGGTTGGGGTTTTTGTCTGTTCCCCCTGGCTTTCAGACGTGACTGTCGCTTGGGCTGGTCTGGTGTTTGGAGCAGGATCTGTGGTCTGTTGCTCTGCTGCTTCATCCTCGAGGTACGGGGAGCCTTCTTGAGGGCTCTGTGTCTTCTCCACGTTCAGGATCTGTGGGAAGGAATGGCGGCTCTTGGATAGCCCGTGACGTGCCCACTGCTTAGTGGATGCTTAGCAGTCTGACGATTTGGAACATATCTTCAGCTGCTCCTTACTTGCCTTGCAAGTTTTCAAATTTCAGAGTTATCTTTGGATGACTGTAGCGTGCAGTGTTTTGACTCAGGTGTTTACCTATTTGTACTGCATGTGGTTTCAGTTTCTGAAGATTTAGATATCTGAGCGACGAAGAAGATCTCTTCTCTGTTTCAGATTCCCGGTCCTACCCCGTGGTTTCTGTTAAATCTGGGGTCTGGGCGTTGCCTCCCCTTGTTTCTTCGAGACTAATTGGGTCTCTGTGAACTTGGCATGGTTTCTCGTACCCTATTTAGTTTTTTTCTGGAGTCCTTGATGGATGTTCATCCGTGTCTTTTACCTTTGTGGGAGATTATGGTAGTCTGATTCCTTTCTCTAGTAAGGGGTGTGTTGTTTGGGACCGACTACTTGGCGGCGGTGTCTCCTGGAGGCTTGTTGGCTGTCGTGTCTAGTTCCTGCAGTCTCTAGCAAGGCTTGGGGACTATCTGTGGGTCTGTGTCATTGGGGCCACTTCCTTTTTTTTCAAGGTTTCTCGGCTTCAGACGAAGCAGGTTTTTGTGGGGTAGGGGTTTTCAGGCCTGGTGCCCTCAGAATGGGCCGCCTCTTGTATCCTCCCGTTTTAGCATTCAGTGTCCTCTATAGCTTGGGTATTGTTTACCCAAAAGTAATGAATGCAGCTGTCGACTCTTTCCATTTATGAAGAAAAACTTATTTTAAATTATTCTTACCTGATCATTTTCTTTTCTTCAGATGGAAAGAGTCTACAGCTCCCCGCCCGTAATTTTGTCTGTGGGGCGCCTGTTATATTTATTCTTCTGGCAACTTTTCACCCTGATATTTCTTCTACTGTTCCTTGTTCCTCGGCAGAATGACGGGGATGGGGGAAGTGGGAGAGGTATTTAAGCCTTTGACTGGGGTGTCTTTGCCTCCTCCTGGTGGCCAGGTTCTGAATTCCCAAAAGTAATGAATGCAGCTGTGGACTATTTCCATCTGAAGAAAAGAAAATTATCAGGTAAGCATAATTTAAGTTATTTGCATTCCAAACCGGTTAAATCATATTGCGACTTCTACTAGCAAACATTTTAGGATTTGAATGTACTTGGTAGACCTGCAAACTGTTACAACCTGAAGATGATTAGATCATGTTGGCAATTTAATGTATCTAATATGGGTTGTGATCCAATCCTACACCAGTGCTCAAAAGCACAGCCATTTGAATGTTATTTTATTTATTCCCATGAATGTTTAGCTTTTTTAGCTTTCATTTATACAGTCCATGTTGCTTAGTCCTCAAACCTAAATGAAATACTGAAAATGAAGTGGATTTTGCCCACTGGTAAAATATGAACTTACACTACAAAGTTTGTATTTGCCCATACAGGATGGAAACTGAATGTTGCCTTTCCTGTCCTTGTCCTAATACAGGGTTCACTTTGTTTTCTACAGGGTTAAGTTTTGTAATTCCTGGAGGGTATTGACTTGCATTATAAATGTAATGAATAGGAATAGTGTGGGCTGAAGTTCTTTTGTGCCCAGCTGCTAAGCAAATTACCCAGAATTCCCTTGTTTTAAAACAATGTTCTGAACTTTGTGGTGAAATGATAATAGAAATGAAATTGTGAAAATTGCAAACCATTCATACCTGAAAACCAATCTTAGTTTTGCCCATGAAACACTAAAAGGCTTCTGGCAACATTAATGCTTTTCAATACTAGACAAAAGTTGCTGTTTTTTTTCCTCATTTCTAAAGGACTATAAAATCAAATCAAAGAATGAAAAATGCTGCTCAGACAGTTAATAATAATAAAAAAAAAAAATGATTTTATAGGTGTTGATGTCCACAAATTTTTTTTATTAACTTGCCCTAAAAGAACTAACTTGATTTGGATTTAAAGGGACACTAAACACTACATACATTTCATGCACCTCCCTCTAATTATGGGTGCCATGATTTTGGAACCTAGGTTACACTGCAGAGATCTGAAATAGAGCTGCTGCACAAGTGCAAGAACGTCAGCACTGGAATGTAATGAAAGACAGATTTCAACATGGCGACACCCATGACTAGAGGGAGGCGGGGAATAGATTCAATAAACACTTATAAGTGTTAAATGTCCCTTTAAAGCAAACATTGTCAAACTTGTCCCTTCAGAGGTTTTGAAACTACATTTCCCATGATGCTCAGCCAAATTGTGTATGCTACGTTTAAAAGTGCTGCAAATCATATAGCTGGTTTAGGTAATTTTCAGCATTTGGAAAACCTATATTACACATATTTGCTAGTGAGTATAGTACAAATATATGCTATTTTACACAAAAGTGATAGATGTTTTTAATGTCCCTTTAAATCCATATAAAGCTAGTTGCTTTAGAGCTAGTTTATAATATGCCACAGGAGTGTAACACAAGTTAAAAATCCCAGGAGCATAAAGCAGGCTATAAATTATCTTATGCTTTGTTCATAATATGCCACAGAGGCATCATGTAAAGTGTTACTTCCTGTAGTTACGCAACATAAGGATTTATACATTCCCAGTAAAATATAACAAAGGTAGATTAGATTGCTAGGTAAGTAAAATCACCAAGAAGAACAATATCTAGCAGAAGAGAAGCCACTCACGTACCCAAACTTATTGAATTGCACTGCTTCTTTTGCAGTTCAATTGAGACTTAGGTACAGAGAAACATCCATGTGGCTTGTAGTAGTCTCCCAGCATTGCCCTAAGGGAATTTACAGATCTATTATGCATATTTCTTTCATAAAATGATGATGGTCCACAGTCCTCCATAACATATCGGATATATTTCCCGGCACTAGGAGGAGGTCAAGACCCCATATCAGAGCTCAAAATACCTCCCACCTCCCGTCTCTCTCTTAGTTTTTTTCTTGGCCTCGTAGGAGTTGGTTGAGCATTTCATGCCTCTCACCACCATTATAAAGAAAACATAATTAATGCTTACCTGATAAATTCCTTTCTTTCTTGATGGTGAGAGTCCATGAACCCGCCCAATTTTGCTTAAGAAGGCAGTTCAAGTTTGCACCTCTTTACCCTACTATCCTCCTCCTCCCTCCTATTCTTGGCTTTACAAAATACTGATAGAGAACAGAAAGTAGGAGGAATATTAAAGCTTTTACTGTAGGGTGGCCATGTGATGAATTTCCAACAGTAAGGAATTTAGTGGACTCTCACCACCAAGAAAGAAATGAATTTATCAGGTAAGCATAAATGATGTTTTTATGTCCTTTTCAAGAGGATGAATATGACTTGAGCGCTGTATAGTAGCTGTTTCATTGCACAGTTTACCCCTAGAGCAAGTTTTCCAATTCTATAAAATGTAACACTGTAACTGGATCATGTCCCTTTAGATTTCAAGACCAGTCAATAATCACAGTTGTTTTTTTTTACACTTTTATTTACCTTTGTGTGTGTTTTTACAGTTTTGTTGCACTTACAAGCTCATTTAAGAGCTGACCACACTAAATCCTTTCCAGTGCATCAGGGAGATTTACAGGTGAACTCTACACCTTTTTTAGGTTTACGAGACAAAATGGAGAAGCCCCCTGGAAAGGACTCCAAGACAAAGCGTAAGCTGACACACCTGGAGACCCAGCAGTCTGAGCACGATTTCCTTGGGTGCATGTCTAAGTAAGTGCACAAATCTCTTCTTGCTCTACTGAACTTCACAATTAATGATTTACCTTACTAATATCACATGTTCTACTGCTTTTATGTTTGTTTTGTTTTTTAAATGTAATGCTTTTTACTTTTATAAGGACCTATGAAAGTCACCTTCACTCTGTTGTGTGATTTTAAATATTCTGCACCACTATAGTGGCCTAAAATAAAAAAAAGGGTGATTCTGCACAAGACTATTAGTCCGTGTATTAAATCCAGATCAATTTCACGGGCGAGCTCAGTTTTTCTAATGTTGTGTATAATGAGATAACACTGACAGGGTTCCCAACAGAGTAGATCGCCCTGAAATATAGGCACCTATGCACTAGAACAATCTGGTGAAATGTGTGTCCTCAACATTTTTGCATATAAACCGTTGAGATGTATTTATTGATGTTTTAGTGTTTTCACAGCTGAATGTTTATGGCATTTTAAAAATAGCAATATTAAAGGAACATGAGCAAAAAGAAAATGCTATGATTTGTACTAAAGGGCTTAAACTCATAGTTAAAGAGCTTGAGCGCAGCAATGCACTTCTGGGACCTAGCCAATGACCAGGCGTGTGTAGCCAGTAGAAGATTGCTGCTTCTGGGCATACCTAAGTATGCTTTTCAGCAAAGGATACCAAGGAAACTAAGTACATTTCATAATACAAGTAAATTGAAAGCACTTTAAAATTGCATGCTCTAGCTAAATCATTAAAGTTTAATTTTGACTTTCACATCACTTAAATTATGGTAAAAAAAAAGTTGAAAGTTCTAGTTTGCACTTGAGCGAAAGCCAAAACTGCTCTAGAATATTTAGCGCAACTTCATAATTGAAGTTAACTTTAAGGCCTCTATTTATCAAGGTCTGGCGGACCTGATCCGCCAGACCTCGCTGAATACGGAGAGCAATACGCTCTCCGTATTCAGCATTGCACCAGCAGCTCACAAGAGCTGCTGGTGCAACGTCGCCCCCTGCAGACTCACGGCCAATCGGCTGCCAGCAGGGGGTGTCAATCAACCCGATCATACTCGATATAGTTGAATTCCGGCGATGTCTGTCCGCCTGCTCAGAGCAGGCAGACAGGTTATGGAGCAGCAGTCTTTGTGACCGCTGCTTCATAACTGCTGTTTCTGGCGAGCCTGCAACTGGCCAGAAACATGGGGCATCAAGCTCCATTCGGAGCTTCATAGATAGGCCCACATGGGTTGAACAAAACACATTAAAAAAACATCAAAATATAGTATTACACACATATGTACACTTTTTAATAAAAATATTAATATTAATACAAATGTTTTAAAAGGGTTAAAGGGATATTGTATATAGTGTTTGACTGGGAATAGATCAAATGTGTGTGTGTGTATACGTATACATGTGTATTTATGTGTTTATAGGTGTAAATATGTATGTGCACACATACATACATACTGTATATATACACATAAATACACATGTATAAACTTTTTTATATAGACATATATGTACACTTTTGAGCCATATCTGTATTCTTTGTTGAAGGAGCAGCAATGCACTACTGAGACCTAGCTGAGCACATCAGTAAGCCAATTACAAGAGGCATATATGTACAGCCGCCAATCAGCAGCTAACTTCCTGGTCCTATCTAGGTATCCTATTCAACAAAGGATACCACGAGAACTAAACAACATAGATAATAAAAGTAAATTGGAAAGATGTTTTGGATTTAATGTCCCTTTAAAAATAAAATGAACATTTTCTTCTATGTGAAGAACATAGGAATGTAAAGTATTCCTACAAGTTTTGTAGCTTAAAAAGTGTGATTTAAAGGGACAGTTTACTCTAATTATTTTCTCCCCTTTAATATGTTCCAAATGATCCTCCTTCAGGGAGATTATTTGAACAGTTTGGGGATTTCGATCTGCTTAATGTGAGAGTTTTTCCAGGCTCATAGACTGTGTGTTTTTGGCTTGGAACAAACCGGTTTCACTTTCGTTTTTGAAGTGTTGCGCAGCTCATAATAGCTTTGCGCCTTTTTTCATAGCAGGGGAAGTCCTGTCTTACGTACCACGTGACCGGGTGCAGTCTCTTACATTTCCTAAGATCCTGCTGTAGACATCACTCCTGAGGAGAGCGTTTTCACTGTTAGCTATCTGGGTCTAGGAGGTGGTGAGTGCCACAGCCATTGGGAGTATTAAGGTGCCGTTTTTTTAAATAAAAGCGTTTCTTTTTTATTGTCCTTCTGTGGGTATACAAAGCTATGGAGGACTCTGATACTACATTAGAAGGTTCCACTCCTTCTGTACTGATGAATAATTCATGTTTATATTTTGAGGAGGCCGTGGTTTGCTCGCCTGCTAAATTTTGTTCCATTTGCCTAAACACTGTTCTAAAGTCTAAGAAGGGAGACAAGCCTGCTAATACTCAGCCCTATTAGCAGCTTAACTAATACTCCATCTGGAGGGGGCTTTTTTCCAGCGGACTTTACCGTGCAGTTACAATCGGCGGTGTCTGCGGTCCTGAGTGCTTTACCTCGCTCTAACAAACGCAAGAGAAAGGTTAAACATAGTTCTCCTGACATAGTCATCTACATATTTGTCGGATTTAGCTACTATATCCCAGCTATCCGAGGATGAGTTAACCTCTGTAGCTTCCGAGAGTGAACTTTCTGAGTCGGAGACTTACGTTTCTAAACCTCCTTCAGCCGAGGACCTCACCTTTAGATTTAAAATTGAGCATCTGCGTTTTTTATTAAGAGGTTCTGTCTACTCTAGAGGTTCCAGAGGCTACACTCCCTGAGGAGCCTAAGATCCCTAAATTAGACAGGGTTTACGAAGATAGGAAGGTGCCTCTGACTTTTCCTATGCCAGTTAAGATGGCGAACATCATTAGTAACGAATGGGAAAGAGTAGGAACTTTTTTTTTCCCCTCGTCTACTTTTAAAAAATTATCCCTGGTCACTGACTCTCAATTAGATTTGTGAGGCTCCATCCCGAAGGTGGATGGCGCTATCTCCACTCTGGCTAAGCATACTACTATAACTCTGGAGGATAGTTCTTCTTTTAGAGAGCCTAGGGATAAAAAAAATTGAAAACTTTTCTGAGGAAGATGTTTCAACATGGAGGGTTTTAACCAGCGGCAGCTGTAGCCACGGATGCTGGAGCAGCTACTTACTGCTGCGACACTCTGTTGGACCTCATTGAGGTGGAGACTCTCCTCGAAGATATTCAGGAGAGAATTAAGACACTGAGAATTGCTAACTCCTTCATCTGTGACGCGATTATGCAGATTATTCGCATAAATGCAAAGGCTGCTGGGTTTGCAGTTCTAGCCCGCCAGGCTCTCTGGTTGAAGTCTTGGTCTGCGGATATGACTTCTAAATCCAGACTCCTTTCTTCAAGGGGAAGATTTTATTCCGTCCAGGGCTGGACTCCATTATCTCTACGGTTACCGGAGGGAAAGGTGCCTTCCTACCGCAAGATGAGAAGAATAGGCCTAAGGGACGGCAACTGTCTAATTTTTGTTCCTTTCGTGCTGACAAGTCGCAACGACAGCAGTCCTCTTCCAAGTCTGAGCAGCCCAAGAGTACTTGTAATAAGTCCAAACTGACTAAGAAGCCCGCCGAGAACAAATCAGCATGAAGGGGCAGCCCCCGATCCGGGATAGGATCGAGTAGGGGGCAGACTGTCTCTTTTTTCAGGCGCTTGGTTCCAGGATGTAGAGGATCCTTGGGTCCTGGAGGTTGTATCTCAAGGATACAGGATAGGATTCAAGTCTTATTCGCCCAGGGCAGATTCCAACTCTACAGCCTTTCAACAAGACCAGAAAAGAGGGCTGCCTTCTTAGATTGCGTATGGGATCTTTCCTCTCTAGGAGTAATTGTCCCGGTACCTACAGCAGAAAGAGGTTTGGGGTTTTATTCAAACCTCTTCGTGATTCCAAAGAAGCAGGGAACTTTTTGTCCTATTCTGGACCTAAAGTGCCTAAAAAAGTTTTCTGAGCGTTCCCTCTTTAAAGATGGAGACAATACGGTCAATCCTTCCTCTGGTTCAGGAAGGACAGTTTATGACCACATTAGACCTGAAGGATGCATACCTTCACGTCCTGATTCACTGGGAACATTTTCAGTTTGTGAGATTTGCTTTTCTAAACCAGCACTTCGAGTTCAAAGCTCTTCCGTTTGGCCTGGCTACTGCTCCAAGGATACTTACAAAGGTTCTGGGGGCTCCTCTAGCCGTTGCCAGAACACGAGGTATTGCAGTAGCACCTTACCTGGATGATATCTTGGTAAAGGCGCCATCTTTTCATCTAGCGGAAGAACATTCAGAGTCCCTTCTCAGTCCTCTTCGATCACATGGATGGAAGATAAACTTGGAAAAGAGTTCTCTTACTCCAAGTACAAGGGTGAATTTCCTGGGAACTATAATAGACTCCATATCCATGAGAATATTCCTCACATATCAGAGACGTTGCAAGCTAACTTCTGCATGTCTTGCCCTCCAGGCCTCCTTGAGACCCTCAGTGGCTCAGCGTATGAGGTAATCGGACTCATGGTGTCCTGCATGGACATCATTCCTTTTGCCAGATTCCATCTCAGACCCTTACAACTATGCATGCTGAGACAATGGAACGGCGACCATTCAGATCTGTCTCAACAAATTGTGCTGGACAGCCTGTCGAGAGACTCGCTCTCCTGGTGGCTCTGTCCATATCATCTGTCCCAAGGCATGTGCTTTTTGAGACCGTCCTGGGAGATTGTGACTACGGACGCAAGCCTTTCTGCCTGGGGAGCCGTTTGAGGTGCCAAGAAGGCACAAAGTTTGTGGACTCAGGAGTCCTCCCTTCCGATCAATATTTTGGAACTGCGGGCAATCTTCAATGCCTTGAAAGCTTTAACCCTTCTGGGTTCGTCCCAGTTTTTCAGATTCCAATGGGACAATATAACCTCGGTTGCCTACATTAACCATCAGGAGGGAATGAGAAGTTCCTTGGCGATGAGAGAAGTATCTCAGATACTAGAGTGGGCGGAGACTCACAGATGTACGCTGTCAGTGATCCACATTCCGGGTGTGTACAAATGGGAAGCGGACTTCATCAGCAGGCAATCCTTTCACCCAGGGGAATGGTCTCTTCACCCTGAGGTGTTTGCAGCGATTTGCAGCGAGTGGGGGACACCAGAGATAGATTTAATGGTATCCCGCCTCAATACCAAGGTACGGGTCGAGGTCGAGGGATCCTCAGGCGGATTCGATAGATGCCCTATCTGTAGCATGGAGGTTCAGGCTCATATATCTTTTTCCTCCGTTACCGCTTCTCCCTCGTGTGATGGCTCGTATCAAGCAGGAGCGAGCATCAGTGATTCTGGTTGCTCCGTCTCGGCCGCAAAGGACATGGTTTGCGGATCTGGTGGGGATGTCGTCATCTCCTCATTGGAGGTTACCTTGTCACAGAAATCTGCTGATACAGGGGTCCTTTCGTTCATCAAAATCTAGATTCTCTGGGGCTAATTGCGTGGAGATTGAACGCTTAGTCTTAGCCAAGAGAGGGTTTTCTGAGAGTGTTATCGACACTCTGGTTCAAGCTTGTAAGCCAGTTACTCGTCGTATCTACCATTAAGTGTGGAGGACTTCCTTGTACTGGTGTGAAGAGAGTGGCTTTTCCTGGCATAAGGTTAAGGTTGTCAGAATTTTAGCTTTTCTCCAGCATGGACTGAAGTAGGGTTTGTCTGCTAGTTCCCTGAAGGGACAGATTTCGGCCCTGTCGGTGTTACTGCACAAATGATTGGCCCAGCTTTTGGATGTGCAGTCCTTTGTTAAGGCTCTGGCTAGGATCAGACCTGTGTTTAGATCTGGGGCTTCACCCTGGAGCCTCAATCTTGTTCTTAGTGTTTTGCAGCAGGCTCTGTTTGAGCCTATGCATACTGTTGACATTAAGTTGTTATCTTGGAAGGTTCTTTTTTTTTTTGGCTATTGCCTCTGCGCGAAGATTTTCTGAGATTTCTGCTTTGCAATGTGACCCCCCTTATCTGTTTTTTTTTCATGCGGATAAGGCGGTTTTACGCACTAAACTAGAGTACCTCCCTAAGGTGGTGTCGAATTGTAACATTAATCAAGAAATTAATGTTCCTTCCTTGTGTCCTAATCCTTCTTCAGCGAAGGAATATTTGCTTCACAATCTAGATGTGGTTCGTGCCTTGAAGTTCTATCTTCGGGCTACTAAGGAATTCAGACAATCTTCCTCTTTGTTTGTCACCTATACAGGTAAGCGTAAGGGGCAGAAGGCTACTACGACTTCTCTATCTTTCTGGTTGAGGAGTGTCATCCACTTAGCTTATGAGACAGCGGGACGACAGCCTCCTGAGAGGATAATGGCTCATTCCACTAGAGCAGTGGCTTCCTCCTTGGCTTTTAAGAACGAAGCCTCAATGGATCAGATTTCTAAGGTGGCTACCTGGTCCTCCTTACACACTTTTTCTAAATTTTACAAGTTTGATGTGTTTGCTTCGGCTGAAGCAGCTTTCGGGAGATAAGTTTTGCAGGCTGTGGTGCCCTCAGAATAGGGTCCACCTCTTTTTTTCTGTTCCCTCCCGTTATGCATTCAGTGTCCTCTGGAGCTTGGGTATAGTATTCCCAACTGTAAGGAATAAAGTTGTGGACTCTTCCTTCCTGGCAGGGAGAGTCCACAACCACGCCCGTAATTTATTTTTGATGGGCAGCTTCCTTTTTTATATTATTTCTTCTGGCACCTTTATACCCTGATGTTTCTCCTACTTTTCCTTGTTCCCTCGGCAGAATGACTGGGGGATAGGGGAAGTGGGAGGGATATTTAAACCTTTGGCTGGGGTGTCTTTACCTCCTCCTGGTGGCCAGGTGTTGTATTTCCCAACAGTAAGGAATGAAGTAGTGGACTGTCCCTGCCAGGAAGGAAAGGGATTTATCTGGTAAGCATAAATTAAGTTTTTCTAAGTATTGGGCTTTGTTATATAGACAGAGGTAATGTAAATAAATGTGTGTGTAAAATAAGGAAATCTGATTTATCTGCAAGCTCAACCCACTTTAATGGCTTGTGGTTTCATAGAACAAAACCAGCTATTTCCTATACAAAAATCATTCTTAAGAAGCAGTTTATCACGCATTTTATACTCCACAGTTGATATAAGAAGTTATTGAAAACACATTAAGAGGAAAACAATTTTAAAGTACACTGTCCCTTTAAGCAATGTTTTAATGTGTACATTAAATCACGAAATCGTTACTGCTGCTAAATTAAGTAAATACAAAAATTGTGCAAAAAAATGGTACTAACCAATGGAATACTACTGTTTAGTGTTCCCAGTTTAAATTATTAGCAAATTAAGGGAAAAATGGAAAATCACACAATTGCTCAGCATTGTACTGGATTTCTGATTTTAAAATCCCTAAAAAAAAAATATATATATGGTGTGTATATATATATATATATATATATATATATATATATATATATATATGTATATATGTGTATATATATATATATATGTATATATGTGTGTGTGTGTGTGTATAAGAAAATGTATGCTTACCTGATAAATGTATTTCTTTCTTGACACAGTGAGTCCACGGATCATCATAATTACTGTTAGGACTATCACTCCTGACCAGCAGGAGGAAGCAAAGAGCACCACAGCAAAGTTGTTAAATACCACTCCCCTACCCACAATCTCCAGTAATTTCGACCAAAGGGAAAGGAGAAAGGAAGTAATAGAAGGTGCAGAGGTGCCTGAGGTTTATAGAAAAATAAACTGTCTGAAAAATACATTCAGGTAAGCATAAATTTTCTTTTCTTTCTAATGACACGGTGAGTCCACGGATCATCATAATTACTGTTGGGAACCAATACCCAAGCCAGAGTACACGGATTATAAGGGAAGGGATAAGACAGTAAACCCAAACAGAAGGCACCACTGCTTGAAGAACCTTTCTCCCAAAAGAAGCTTCAGCCGAAGCAAAAGTATCAAATTTGTAAAATTTAGAAAATGTGTGTAAAGATGACCAAGAAGAAACAGCCCTCGTGGAATGAGCCATGATTTTCTCAGGAGGCTGCTGTCCAGCAGTCTCATATGCCAAGCGAATAACACTCCTCAGCCAAAAAGAAAGAGAAGTAGCCGTAGCTTTCTGACCCTTGCGCTTCCCAGAAAAAACAACAAACAAAGAAACACAATGTACAAGTAATATCCTGCAGGGCCTCTTGGTCCATCTTCACTCAAAATTAACCCAAAAGTAAAATAAACCCCTTAAAAGTTAGAATCCAAAAAAATGTTACTGTCCCTTTAAATGTTAAAGTAACGCTTTTATTATTATTCTCCAATTTCTCTTAGAATTGAATTTTAAACAAAATAAAAAGATGATTGGCAACCTCTAAACCTCAGCAAGCTTTCTGAGGTGCCTACCTGTCCTGCTGGCCAAAAAACGGAGGAACTACAAGAAACAATCCGGACTCAATCTCGCCCAGCAGCAAAACCCCGCTCACACAAACCACAGCACCACACTGAAAGCCTTCCGGCACTCCGGAAGTAACAGAATGAAAAGCGTGCAAACTTTTGCCGCCTCCGCAAGCCCCACCCATCCTCCCGACCGGTATTACTCCTACTATGGAGAAAACAGCCGCCGAGAGAAGCCACACACTAAAGTGAAGTAGAATAAAACCGGAAAACGCCACTGAGCCCCAATGAATAAATAACTTCCCAGTGCCCTGCATAGCTGCCCTACTAAATCCTGTGCACCCTACAGAAATAATGTAGACACGTCCCTCAAACAGTATTAACTGTTAAAGTGCAACAATCTTTTATATAAAAAAATAAACTTAGCACTTACCAAAAGATGAATCTGCCTGGCAGCAGGGCAGCACACAAAGTTTAAGAGGCATCCTCCTCCCATGGACCTGTGGAAAAAAGAAAGACTGTATAAACTTACACAGGCTTTCCAAAAAGTGCAGCAACAAATTGTTTGAGAGCCACAGTGGGGATTATACTCCACAAGTTCCCAAATGCTTAAAAGCCACCACTGCTCTACTGAAGAGACTGACATGGACTTTGGCTAGACCCCAGCAAAGATCAGAACAACCTGCTCTGCTTTGAAAATAAAAAACTCTTGATTGAAGAAATTCATTCAGACCCCTAACTTTACCACCTCCTTGCAACTTTTTACAGGCAAAGAGAATGACTGGGGATTGTGGGTAGGGGAGTGGTATTTAACAGCTTTGCTGTGGTGCTCTTTGCCTCCTCCTGCTGGTTAGGAGTGATATTCCCAACAGTAGTTATGATGATCCGTTGACTCACTGTGTCATTAGAAAGAAATATGTGTGTGTGTGTGTATAT
This sequence comes from Bombina bombina, assembly GCF_027579735.1. Taxonomy (NCBI): domain Eukaryota; kingdom Metazoa; phylum Chordata; class Amphibia; order Anura; family Bombinatoridae; genus Bombina; species Bombina bombina. The sequence goes on from NC_069500.1 coordinate 791,180,020, forward strand.
ATATATATATATATATATATATATATATATATATATATATATATATATATATACATATATATATATATATATATATATATATACATATATACACAAAGAGAGAAGTGCACTCACAGGAACGAACAACTGGCTCAATAACATTGTTAGCCTGTTCTATGGCGATTTACCACCTGGGTGCAACTTTTTAGCCCAGTAATGCTTTTCACAGAGTAGAACTTTCCTGTAGTATATCAGTCTGATCCCGCCTATTACGGTCAGTCCAGCACCGAAATACCAGGCAATTCCTCTCTGAACAAGGAACACAGCAACCCCAGACGATCGTTTCGGCCTTCATTGGGCCTCGTCAGTGAGGTGCAGCCATATTCCTCTAAGCACACTGAGCAAGGAGTCCATGTCTGGTTGCCCCTTTTTCCCATAGGGGGACTAAATACATACAGAGAGAAGTGCACTCAGAGGAACGAACAACTGGCTCAATATCATTGTTAGCCTGTTCTATGGTGATTTACCACCTGGGTGCAACTTTTTAGCCCAGTAATGCTTTTCACAGAGTGGAACTTTCCTGTAGTATATCAGTCTGATCCCGCCTATTACGGTCAGTCCAGCGCCGAAATACCAGGCAATTCCTCTCTGAACAAGGAACACAGCAACCCCAGACGATCGTTTCAGCCTTCATTGGGCCTCGTCAGTGAGGTGTAGCCATATTCCTCTAAGCATCTGTCCCGCATTGCCCCATGCATTTAAAAAAAATAAATTCTATTGGGCTCATAAAGAGTAAAAGTAATGGTGTGTGGGTTAAGCAGGAGTAGGAAGGCTGTATACCCTCCGACCTCAGGTAATGATGACCTCTAACTTTCTGTATGTATTAGTCTCCCTATGGGAAAAAGGGGCAACCAGACGTGGACTCTTTGCTCAGTGTGCTTAGAGGAATATGGCTACACCTCACTGAAGAGGCCCAATGAAGGCTGAAACGATTGTCTGGGATTGCTGTGTTCCTTGTTCAGAGAGGAATTGTCTGGTATTTGGGTGCTGGACTGACCGTAATAGGCGGGATCAGACTGATATACTACAGGAAAGTTCTTCTCTGTGAAAAGCATTACTGGGCTAAAAGAAGCTGCACCCAGGTGGTAAATCGCCATAGAACAGGCTAACAATAGTATTGAGCCAGTTGTTTGTTCCTGTGTGTGTGTGTATATATATATATATATATATTCATATAGTTTCATATAGTTTCATGATGGATGTGAAATATACTAAATATATTTTTAGATGAAAGAGAAGAAAAGTGTCATTTTATATCCGGACATTCCCCTCCATACTTTTCTGGGGCTATTTAGCACCCTACACAACATTTTTAGCAAGTTTACAGAGCATCTATGTGTTTAAGATGCTTCTAGGAGTTCTTTACTTTGAGATTAGCACAGTTTTCACACCCCAATGACTACCTCAGATGATGATATTGAGTCACTGATTGGTGCGTACACCATCTCATCAACGGTAAGGGCCAGTAGTTTGTAAAAAAATGCAGATCTCAGAATGAAATGTGTATAGAAGCAATTTAACCACCTATGTATTGCAAACTTTCTTAAAATATTTTCCTGAAACTAAATACCACAACATCAATCTGACCAGCATGTCTTTAAGCCAGAGAGCGATATAAGATTACACTTGATATATATATATTTTTATATAACTTTTCTACTTACTGTAGCAAGAATAAGATACTGTTTTGTTTTATATAAACAAATGTATATATTTGTCATTTAGAGTATAAAGTGTGACTAGTGCCTGCAGACATTCTTTCAGTCCAGTCATGAAGTTTTGTCTGTTTTTTTACAGACGCTCTGGTTTACCTCGCTGGATTTTGGCTGCTTGTCTTTTTCTTTCCATCATGGTAATGCTCTGGCTCAGCTGTGCTAGCCTGGTGACTGCTCCTGACCAACATATAAAGGCACAGGTAAAATGAATGTATGGCAGCAGGGTATTGTGGGTAGTGATTAAGCTTCATTGTGACAAATTATTCTAGTACTATTTAAAATGCATTTCAAATGTCCCTTTAATGATGCTGCAGTGGGATGATAATACATATTTGCTTAAAGGGACACTAATGTCAAAATTAAACTTTCATGATTCAGATAGAGCATCTAATTTTAAGCAACTTTCTAATTTACTCCTATAATCTATTTTTTCTTCCTTCTCTTGGTATCTTTATTTGAAAGTAGGAATGTAAGTATAGGAGTCGGCCCATTTTTGTTTCAGACCTAGGTTGCACTTGCTTATTGGTGGCTAAATGTAGCCACTAATCAGCAAGCACTACCCAGGGTGCTGAACTAAAAATGGGCCGGCTCCTTAGCTTACATTCTTACTTTTTCAAATAAAGATGCCAAGAGAAGGAAGAAAATTTGATTATAGGAGTAAATTAGAAAGTTGCTTAAAATTGCTGCTCTATCTGAATCATGAAAGAAAAAATGTGGGTTTAATATCCCTTTAACAGTATCTGTCTGGAATTGGCACATGGGAAACTATAATGTCACACACCTAATGAACAGAAGAGTATTCTAGATTAATCCAAAAACCTTATAACCGTAAAATCAAAATTAAACTTTAAAAATTGCATTCCCTGAATCATCAAAGAACTTACCAATTTACTTCTGGTATAAAATTTGCATTGCTCTCTTTGTATCTTTTGTCGAAGAGCATACATAGGCTCAGAAGCAGCAATGCACTAATGGGAGCTTGCTTCTGATTGGTGGCTGCACCTATATTCTTCTTGTCATTGGCTCACTCTCTCTGTAGTGCATTGTTGCTCCTACAACAAAGGGTACCAAGACAATAAAGCAAAATTTGTTGTTTAAAATTGTATGTTGTATCTGAATCTATAGTGTGATAAGACTGGTGAACAACCCATTATATCTGCTTCCAGAAATATGAAACCCAACCCTAAAAGAGACCCTTAGCTTGTATTTGTTTCTTAACAGCCTCTGAGCATAAATGGTGACAAAGAATACATGGAAGATTTGGAGAAGCCGGCACCCTTCCCTCTGCCCCCTGTTGTCGCTGTTACCATCTGCCCTACAGAAGAAAGTGAGGAAGCAGGACCACTGCCAGTCAAAGTCGACTTGGACAAAACAGTCATCTAAGTCATTGTTTTCTAAACCTGTAGAGGGGAGGGCAACACGATGCATTTGAATCCCCTGCAGCACTATAGGGGATACTTGTCTTGTTTACCAGTTTCATGAACTGTACCTTTTTGCTTCCTTTCTCTGCATTTAGATGGTTGAACCGTAGCCAACAAACCCCTTTATAATAACTTTGGAGAGTGAAAGGTTGCAGTGGGCTTTGTAGTCAAGATAAAAAAAAAAAGTGTGTTTTCGGACAAACGATCAGGTTAGAGTATTCTTCATTTGTGTAGTTTGAACATGGGTATGAGATGGTTTAACCAGAGTTGGCATGTGCGACAATGATCTAACAATGTCACACAAAGTTTACTGTAAATAGGTCACAGCTATGAAGCAAGCTTATATCAATAGAATCGCAACCACCAAACATGATCACTGATTATTAGATAGTGATTTCAAAATCAAGGCACGGCAAAAATATCTAGAAATCTAGCCTCACTGGAATTTGTGGTAAATTCATTGAAAGCAACTGTTTAGTCAATTATTTCAGTGAATTTCTTTCTTGTTGTATATACTTGACATCTATACAGCCTAAATAGATTTTCTGCCTATCTTTTCTTACGACTTGGCATGCTTTTGCTGTATATACTATGGCTAAGAGTATTGTGGAATAACATGGATAAACATCTGATATTAATCACTTACCTATGTTTAGCGATACCACTTGTGGATTTAGAAAAATGCTGCTGCTGCTGCTGATAAAATATCACTTCTAAAACAATCTCACAGTTTTGCTTTGACAGAGAAGTTCAGATGTGTCACCAGTTATTGGACCGTATATAATTTTTTGTGGGAGATGGAAATATCGCAGCTGTGATATTTCACCTGAATGAACAAACGTGATATGAATAAATGATATAAACTGATAGTCCGTATGATCATTAGACGCTCACTGCAAATGTTTGCTTTCTGTAAGGAGTAATTATCAGCCGCATAACAGCAGAATACAGACACCACACGGACTTCTGCTTATGTCATGACTTCTTTGTCACAAAAATTCAGTTTGGCATTTTAAAAGACCAGGTTTCAATTATCTGTTTGATGGGGTGAAAATAAAACCTTTCATTTGTAATTTAAAAGATTCCATTTCTCATGGATTTTTGTAGCTTGAACACTGTTTCTTAAAGGGAAAGAATGGTACAAAATAAAATGTGCACAGGTGCAGTTCAGTTTGAAATATAAGCATTTTTGCAATGCACTTCCATTAGCAAAAAATGCTTTTAGTAAAAGTTATTACTGCTTTGTCTGCGGCATACGCACATATCCTGGAGGGCCTGTGCGCCGGTATTTAAAGACCATGCCTGCTAAGAGAGCGGCTTCTATGACACAAATGATGTCTTCAGAAGCGATACACTACTGACTCTCTGAGCAGGCATGGTGTTTAAATACTGGTGCAGGGGCCCTCACAGGATATGTGCGTATGCCGCCGAAAAACGGTAATAACTTTTAATAGAAGCATTTTTGCTGATGAAAGTAAAATGTTTATATTTCAAAATGAAATGCACCTATTGCAAATTTCATTTTTGACCTTTTTATAGTCCCCTTATTGTCAGTATCAGCTTGGTCGTCTCTATAGTACATTCCAGTTCAAATGTGTCTTTTACCATACGATTTACACCTTGAATATGAAGAGCCATTTCATAAACACTGGTTATATCATTCATTTCCACATACGTAATAGAATTAATAGATTCTTGTTTGTTTGGTTTGACATCAATCATTTCTTGAATGTTCCTGTTTATGGAATGTGTTGTAAAATCAAGCACAGACTGACATCTGTTGCTTTATTTTTGGGCAATTATCACTCCCCCCTTTCCTTTTGTAATTACATTATATGTAACATTTTGCTTTTAGGTGTTGCTTTGGCTATAACACATTAAAATCCCAGATTGTTTTAAAGGGACACTGAACCCAAATATTTTTCTTTCGCGATTCAGATAGAGCATGAAATTTCAAACAACTTTCTAATTTATTCCTATTATCAAATTTTCTTCATTCTCTTGGTATCTTTATTTGAAATGCAAGAATGTAAGTTTAGATGCTGGCCTATTTTTGGTTAACAACCTGGGTTGTTCTTACTGATTGGTGGATAAATTCATCCACCAATAAAAAAGCTTAGATGCCTTATTTTTCAAATATAGATAGCAAGAGAATGAAGAAAAAAATTGATAATAGGAGTAAATTAGAAAGTTGCTTGAAATTGCATGCTATATCTGAATCATGAAAGAAAAAAATTGATAATAGGAGTAAATTAGAAAGTTGCTTGAAATTGCATGCTATATCTGAATTGCGAAAGAAAACATTTGGGTTCAGTGTCCCTTTAATTAAGTAGCACTTCCTATTCACAAAGCAGGGCTAACTTGTAAACTTCTATAACATCGTATGAAATGTGTACAGTATTTCTGTTATATTCCATACGTTCCTTTGAGTAGTATAAGCATCAGATAACTCTGCCTCTGTTCACATGAACTTGTGCATTTTATATAGACATAGGTTCTATTACAGGGATCAAGGTTTTGGGTAGTTTTTTTCTTCTACAGAATTCGATGAAGATTTTTGTAGATACATTTCCAGGATAAGTTGTTTTGTGTTTGTTTATTTTTTTGTAACTGAATTGAAATCTGCACCATAGTTTCTCTGTGGATGTCTAGTTGAGCATCACAATATATTTCTAAATTACCAGCATCTAGAAACTAAACAAGTAGGTTAACAAAATGACTATAGCTGTTTATATCCTGATACAGAGTCAGCAAAACTTAGGCTACATAAAGGTGATATCCAACCAGTGGAAGACTTCACTTTGCAAATATAATAAACACATCCAGGTTCTAATATTCATTAATCACGTTGCAGATAAAATCTATAATATGCAATAATAATGACAGCCAGATATTACACTATAACATTTTCCTGAGCCTTTTCACCTCATTCTTTGTGGTTCATTATTTTTTTCTTGGTTTATGATTTAGTATTTTGACTTAGGAAAGCAAGAGTTAATCACATATATTCATTGTATTATCATTTAAAATCCAATCTTTTCCGATCCTCCTTTGTTTCGACTTTACATCCCAGAGTTCTGTGCTGTTATGGGTGGAAGATAAAAAAGCCTTGAAAGATAAATAAAAAAATATTTCTCCCTAGATTACTATCCTGCTGTATTTGTATGTTTGTTTAAGCTATTTGGCACTTCGCTAATCTACAGTAGACTTGTGCGCAGCGAAAAAATTAGTTTCGGACTGATTCTGATTTTTTCCGAATTTCAGATCTATTCGAATTCGGATACATTTGAATGCTTTCGTTTCGGATTCGAATGTATTAGTTTCGGATTCGATTCGTAAATTCGGAAGTTTAATACTATTTCAAACAGTATTAGACTAGAAATACTATTTCGAATTCAAATGTTACATGAATGTAGCATTCAAATTCGAATATTACATTTATTAAACACAGACTAGAAATACTATTTCTCCAACATAGGTGTGTCCGGTCCACGGCGTCATCCTTACTTGTGGGATATTCTCTTCCCCAACAGGAAATGGCAAAGAGCCCAGCAAAGCTGGTCACATGATCCCTCCTAGGCTCCGCCTACCCCAGTCATTCTCTTTGCCGTTGTACAGGCAACATCTCCACGGAGATGGCTTAGAGTTTTTTAGTGTTTAACTGTAGTTTTTATTATTCAATCAAGAGTTTGTTTTTTTAAAATAGTGCTGGTATGTACTATTTACTCAGAAACAGAAAAGAGATGAAGATTTCTGTTTGTATGAGGAAAATGATTTTAGCACCGTAACTAAAATCCATGGCTGTTCCACACAGGACTGTTGAGAGCAATTAACTTCAGTTGGGGGAACAGTGTGCAGTCTCTTACTGCTTGAGGTATGACACATTCTAACAAGACGATGTAATGCTGGAAGCTGTCATTTTCCCTATGGGATCCGGTAAGCCATGTTTATTAAGATAGTAAATAAGGGCTTCACAAGGGCTTATTAAGACTGTTGACTTTTTCTGGGCTAAATCGATTCATTATTAACACATATTTAGCCTTGAGGAATCATTTATTCTGGGTATTTTGATATGATTATATCGGCAGGCACTGTTTTTGACACCTTATTCTTTAGGGGCTTTCCCTAATCATAGTCAGAGCCTCATTTTCGCGCCGGTATGGCGCACTTGTTTTTGAGGACAGCATGGCATGCAGCTGCATGTGTGTGGAGCTCTGATACATAGAAAAGTCTTTCTGAAGGCATCATTTGGTATCGTATTCCCCTTTGGGCTTGGTTGGGTCTCAGCAAAGCAGATTCCAGGGACTGTAAAGGGGTTAAATATAAAAACGGCTCCGGTTCCGTTATTTTAAGGGTTAAAGCTTCCAAATTTGGTGTGCAATACTTTTAAGGCTTTAAGAGTGGGTCATTGTCACGACCGACGCCAGTCTGATGGGCTGGGGCGCGGTCTGGGGATCCCTGAAAGCTCAGGGTCTTTGGTCTCGGGTAGAATCTCTTCTACCGATAAATATTCTGGAACTGAGAGCGATATTCAATGCTCTCAAAGCTTGGCCTCAGCTAGCGAGGGCCAAGTTCATACATCAACCATCAGGGGGGAACAAGGAGTTCCCTAGCGATGGAAGAAGTGACCAAAATCATTCTATGGGCGGAGTCTCACTCCTGCCACCTGTCTGCTATCCACATCCCAGGAGTGGAAAATTGGGAAGCGGATTTTCTGAGTCGTCAGACATTGCATCCGGGGGAGTGGGAACTCCATCCGGAAATCTTTGCCCAAGTCACTCAACCGTGGGGCATTCCAGACATGGATCTGATGGCCTCTCGTCAGAACTTCAGAGTTCCTTACTACGGGTACAGATCCAGGGATCCCAAGGCGGCTCTAGTTGATGCACTAGTAGCACCTTGGACCTTCAAACTAGCTTATGTGTTCCCGCCGTTTCCTCTCATCCCCAGGCTGGTAGCCAGGATCAATCAGGAGAGGGCGTCGGTGATTTTGATAGCTCCTGCGTGGCCACGCAGGACTTGGTATGCAGATCTGGTGAATATGTCATCGGCTCCACCATGGAAGCTACCTTTGAGACGAGACCTTCTTGTTCTAGGTCCGTTCGACCCACTCCAGCTGACTGCTAGGAGATTGAACGCTTGATCTTATCGAAGCGAGGGTTCTCAGATTCTGTTATTAATACTCTTGTTCAGGCCTGAAAGCCTGTAACCAGAAAAATTACCACATAGTTTGGTATATCTGTTGGTGTGAATCTGCAGGATTCCCTTGGGACAAGGTTAAGATTCCTAATAGTCTATCCTTCCTTCGAGAAGGATTGGAAAAAGGATTATCTGTAAGTTCCTTGATGGGACAGATTTCTGCCTTGTCTGTGTTACTTCACAAAAAGCTGGCAGCTGTGCCAGATGTTCTAGCCTTTGTTCAGGCTCTGGTTAGAATCAAGCCTGTTTACAAAATTTTGACTCCTCCTTGGAGTCTCAACCTAGTTCTTTCAGTTCTTCAGGGGGTTCCGTTTGAACCCTTACATTCCGTTGATATTAAGTTATTATCTTGGAAAGTTTTGTTTTTGGTTGCAATTTCTTCTGCTAGAAGAGTTTCAGAATTATCTGCTCTGCAGTGTTCTTCTCCTTATCTGGTGTTACATGCAGATAAGGTGGTTTTGCGTACTAAACCTGGTTTTCTTCCAAAAGTTGTTTCTAACAAAAACATTAACCAGGAGATAGTTGTGCCTTCTTTGTGTCCTAATCCAGTTTCAAAGAAGGAACGTTTGTTGCACAACTTGGATGTAGTTCGTGCTCTCAAATTTTTACTTAGCAGCTACTAAGGATTTCAGACAAACTTTGTCTTTGTTTGTTGTTTATTCTGGTAAACGGAGAGGTCAAAAAGCAACTTCTACCTCTCTCTCCTTCTGGATTAAAAGCATTATCCGATTGGCTTATGAGACTGCCGGACGGCAGCCTCCTGAAAGAATCACAGCTCACTCCACTAGGGCTGTGGCTTCCACATGGGCCTTCAAGAACGAGGCTTCTGTTGATCAGATATGTAAGGCAGCGACTTGGTCTTCACTGCACACTTTTTCTAAATTTTACAAATTTGATACTTTTGCTTCTTCTGAGGCTATTTTTGGGAGAAAGGTTTTGCAAGCCGTGGTGCCTTCCATTTAGGTGACCTGATTTGCTCCCTCCCTTCATCCGTGTCCTAAAGCTTTGGTATTGGTTCCCACAAGTAAGGATGACGCCGTGGACCGGACACACCTATGTTGGAGAAAACAGAATTTATGTTTACCTGATAAATTACTTTCTCCAACGGTGTGTCCGGTCCACGGCCCGCCCTGGTTTTTTTAATCAGGTCTGATAATTTATTTTCTTTAACTACAGTCACCACGGTAACATATGGTTTCTCCTATGCAAATATTCCTCCTTAACGTCGGTCGAATGACTGGGGTAGGCGGAGCCTAGGAGGGATCATGTGACCAGCTTTGCTGGGCTCTTTGCCATTTCCTGTTGGGGAAGAGAATATCCCACAAGTAAGGATGACGCCGTGGACCGGACACACCGTTGGAGAAAGTAATTTATCAGGTAAACATAAATTCTGTTTTTGATTTTGAATGTGACATTCGAATATTACATTTCGAATGTAACGAATAAATCCGAACTAATTCGGATTTATTCGGTACAAATGCATTCGGATTAGTTTAGTTTTGTTGCTAGAGTAATTCGGAAATTCGAATCGATCCAAAACTTCAAATTCGTCCGAATTTCGATTCTGAACGAAACGCAAATGTCTAATCTACAGTGTCAGCAGAACTGAAAGATGTAAAGGTTATAGAGGGGTGTTAGATTTTTTTTTTTTTTAAAGAATATTGAACATCTTGCTTTTATGAAAAAAAATTGCTTGTCCTACACCCTCTAGAGTGGCGAATTCTGTAACTTTTTATTTTATTTATTTTTCAAATTGAATGAACAAGCAGCATTGCGGAATAAATATTTGACATAGTTTAGGACAAGAATACTTTGTACACAAAAGCAGGGGTGTTTGATGTCCCTTTAATACATGTTAAAGAGACATAAAACTCAAATTTGAAACACATGAATGCATTAAGATTTTGATTAAAAATTACTGGTAAAAGTTATCAATGTTTCAATAAGGTTTTTGCTGTGCATAAGCACGTATACCATGTGCACCTGCATGGAAATATATATTGTGGGGAAAATTACTCACCAGTGAATATGTAGGTATGCTCAGTGCACAGTAACAGCTGCCACTGGAACAGGGATAACTTTTACTAGAAGCATTTTTGTTGATGCACATTTGCAGAAAAAAATATTCCTCAATTGAAGTGCATTTCAGTTTTGAGCTTTGCAAAACAATGAATCAATGCCCAAACAGCACTGTTTCCTAGGGGGCACTAACAAGCTTTAAAAAAGAAAAATGAACTAATTGTGCGTTGAGCACTGAAATAGAACAAAGAATAACATACAATAACCAACATTAAAGATATATAATTATATCAATAACTGAAAAGTCCAGAAAACTCTTAAAAAAAAAAAAAAAAAAAAAAAAAGTCTGCTTCTGAAGAGGTTTTCCTGGACAGTTTTGACGTTTATGCTTCATTAAATTATTTGATATAAACCCTTGATCTATACAGGTAGCCCTCAGTTTACGCCGGGGTTAGGTTCCAGAAGGAATGGTTGTAAATCGAAACCGTTGTAAATTGAAACCCAGTTTATAATGTAAGTCAATGGGAAGTGAGGGAGATAGGTTCTAGGCCCCTCTTAAAATTGTCATAAGTAACACCTAATACATTATTTTTAAAGCTTTGAAATGAAGACTGTAAATGCTAAACAGCATTATAAACCTAATTAAATAATCATACAACACAGAATATATAATAAAACTAAGTTAAATGAACAAAAACATTTGCTAAACAGCAATATAAACCAAATAAAATTATCACACAACACAGACTTCACTTGCATTTTTCTGCAGACAGTTCTTTCTATGCATTCCAATCAGGACTGATTTATAGACATGAAGATCTTGTTCCTTTGAAATCTGCTTGATAACTCAGGTCTGGTTAAACTGATTAATTTCAGCTTGCTTGGCTTTGCTGCAACACAAGCTGACAGCTCCACCTACTGGCTATTTTAAAAAAATGCACTGCTTCTCAATAGCAGTCACATGACTGGAAAAAAAGGTTGTTATTCTGAAACGGTGTAAATTGAACCGTTGTAAAACGAGGGCCACCTGTATATGCTTACTCTTATTGTTTTGGTTTAATGTTTGTCTGCTGTTAATATAGTCAGGCCTGGCTAATTACAGTTGATCTTTTTATTGTCACCATTACAACAATTTCATATGTACCCACTATTTATTGTTCACACTCAGGACATTGCCTCTAGTTGATCTGACTGAAGATTAGGATCCTAATGATAGAAACTGCACTAAAGTGTTGTCTTCTGGTTGTCCCACTTATATACTGTAAATGGCAACAGCTAATCTTGTGTATATTGATGTTTCCAAAAAATTTCTTTATAGATCTTGCAGTTTTTGTTGTGGCAGAAAATAGACGTAGGTCTTGTAATTCTGTGATATGAACATTATATGCAAATAAAATTGCTTCGTGCTTATGTCGCTCTACATGCATCAGGAAGAATCATTTTTAGAATTGTGTTCTTTCAATAAGTCTGTCTAAGCATTGGGCCAAAGCATAAGAGAGCCATAATCTTGTATATTCTAATATGTAAAAATGCATTATTGTTTTTTATGTGAATAAACCATGGAAATGACAATAAAAATGGAAATAAAGGTTTATAAAACACTGCTTGTTCTTATTGGCCATTGTGTTTATCATGCAACCCAAAATGTAACGTGTAATTGTAAGTAGCTTTCATTTATTCACTTTGTTTTATTTGTATCCTTGGTTGAATAGCATACCTAGGTAGGCTTAGGATCATCAATGCACTACTAACAGCTAGCTGGTGATTGGTGGGTACACATGTTTGTCTCTTGTTATTGGTTCATCAGATTTGTTCAGCTAGCCCCTGGTACTGGATTGCTGCTCTGGAGCGGATTTTATTTATGCATTTAAATTTTTTGCAGGGGTTGGTACATTTTTTTGTTGCACTTTGCTTGTACATAAGTATGTGTTTAACACATTAAAGCATTTTATCTTTGCACTTTTATGTCCCTTTAAATAGATATGCTAGTGCTAAAATAAGATGTACTGCACTAGAGCAATTTATTATTGCACTAATGCGTGTTCCTAACTATGCACCCTTTTATTAAGCTGCTGGCAAAAGTTATAATTGCACAAGTATACTCTTGTGCAACTAATCGTGTGAGAAAAGGAGCTGTCAATCATCCTGGATAGCTCCCATAATGGCTTTGATGATGCTTCTGCAGCTTCAAAAATTGAGCCCTAAGGTGTTACCCTGGGTTTTAAAACAGGAATCCTGATTTTATCTGAAGTGGAACATGTTTTGCAGAGGTAATTAATATTTCCTTCCTAAGATAGGGAGAGTTCATGGCTTCATTCCTTCCTGTTGGGAAATACTGAACCTGGTCACCAGGAGGAGGTAAAGACACCCCAGCAAAAGGCTTAAATATCCCTCCCACTTCCTCATTACCCCAGTAATTCTTTGCCTTTCGTCACGTTAGGAGGTGGCAGAGAAGTCTCAGAAGATTCAGAGAGTCCTGAAAAAGGGTATCTGCCCTTCGAGATAGAACTGGAGTTTTAAGTAGTCATGTCAACCTCTCAGTGAGATTATTGATGAAAATTAGTCTGGAGATGCAGGGAAAGTTTTTCTGCGAAACCATCCAGACTACTGCTAACAGCTCCTAAGCAATCAGTGTTGCCTAGTTTCACTGCCTGCTTTCTCTCACTCAAGTCCATGTCAGGAGCGCTGCTATAAGACTGTCACACTTGAGAGGCTGTGTTCTGTTCCACAGCATGGATCCTGGAGGTAAAATTGTTTCAATTTTTACACATAAAACGCTATAACTGGGTCACAGTGTGGCTCCTTTTACCTTGATAGGATCCATGGTAAATATTCTCTGAAGGGGGTTTAATGAACAGTTGGGGTTAATTAATTAGTGTATTAATTATTTCCATCTTAATATGGGAAGAGTCCACAGCTGCATGCCTTACTTGTGGGAAATACTGAACCTGGCCACCAGGAGGAGGCAAAGACACCCCAGCCAAACGCTTAACTACCTCCCCTACTTCCTCATAACCCCAGTCATTCTTTGCTTTTCATCACAGATCAGGCCCGTCGGGCTCTGGCTGAAGTCATGGTCTGCGGATATAACTTCTAAGTCTAGACTTCTTCCCTCCCTTTAAGGTAATGATTTTGTCTGGTCCAGGCCTGGACTCCACGGTCTCAGGGGACAAGGGTGCCCTTCTACCGCAAGAGCATATGAACTAATCTAAGGGACGATTTTCGTATTTATAAAGCCCATGTCCGCAGTCCTCCGCTAAGCCAGAGCAAACCAAGAGCTTTTAGATGCCAGCTCAATCCTGGAATAAATCCAAGCAGAGCAAGAAGCCAGCCGAGTTGATGTCGGCATGAATGGGCGGTCCTCTTCTGGATCGTGTAGGGGGCAGTATGTCGCTCTTTTCAGTCACTTGAATCAGAGACGTGCAGGATCCATGGGTCCTGGAGGTTATAGCTCAGGGTTACAAGATAGGTTTTAAGTCTCAGCCACCCAAGGGCAGATTCCTCCTGTCTTCCTGACCAGAAGAGAGGGAAGCCTTTCTGGGGTGTGTACAGGATCTGGCCTCTAGGATTTATTGTCACAGTTCCTATCACAGTGAGAGGTTTGGGATACTATTAAAACCTTTCATGGTCCCTAAGAAGGAGGGAATATTCCGTCCGATTCTGGACCTAAAGTGCTTAGGCAGGTTTTTAAATGTCCCCTCGTTTAAGATGGAGACAATAAGGTCTATTCTTCCCCTCGTTTGAGAGGAGTAGTTCATGACCACAATAGATCTGAAGGATGCTCCCTTCGCGTACCAATCCTCAAGGACCACTTCCAGCTCCTATAGTTGGATTCCTGGACCAGCACTTCCAGTTTATTGCCCTTCCGTTTGGTCTAGCTAAAGAAATTTTTCGAAGAGTGGACCATTCGGAATATCTCCTGTCTTCTTTGATCCCATGGATCCCATAGATAATCTAGGGTAGAATTCTCAGGTACTATAATAGTCTCCATAGGCATGAGAATATTTCTAACAGACCAGAGATATGTTGCAAGCTAGCTTCAACATGTCTTGCCTTCCAGATCTCCTTAAGGCCATCTGTGGCTCGTGTATGGAGGTGATTGGTCTCATTGTGTCCAGCTTGGACATAATTTCCTTTGCCAGGTTTCACCTCAGACTATTGCAACTATGCATGCTAAGCTAGTGGAACGGCGATCATTCTGATCTGTCTCAACAGATTTCTCTTGATAATAAATCGGGAGAATCGCTCTCTTGGTGGTTTTGTCCGGATCACTTGTCTTGAGGGACATCCGTCTCAAGACCATCCTGGGTGATTGTGACTATGGTTGCGAGTCTGTCAGGATGGGGAGCTGTTTGGGGTGCCAGGAAGGCACAGGGCCTCTGGTCTTGGGAGGTAAAGCTCCCTCCTGATCTTATTTTGCATCTTTGGGAAATATACAATGCTCTGAAGACTTGGCCTCTGCTGGGTTCATCCCAGTTAATCAGATTCCAATCAAACAATATATACTCGGTGACTTACATCAACCATCAAGGGGGAACGAGAAGCTCCCTAGTTTTGTGGAAAGTATCTCTGATTCTGGTGTGGTGGAGATCCGCATTTGTTCGCTGTCAGCGATCCACATTCCAGGTGTGGACTACTGGGAAGCGGATTTCCTCAGCAGACAATCCTTCCATCCAGGAGAATGGTCTCTCCATCCAGAGTGTTTGTGGAGATTTGCAAGAGGAAGATCTTATAACGTCTCAATTCCAAGTTACCCAGATAGGGGTCGATGTACAGGGATCCTCAGGCAGAGCTAACAGATGCATTAGCGGTGCCTTGGAGGTTCAACCTAATTTATCCTTTCCAACCGTTACCACTACTTCCTAGTGTAGTGGCTCGAGTCAAGCAGGCATCAGTGATGCTGACTGCTGCATCTTGGCCGCGAAGGATATGGTTCGCGGATCTAGTGGGGTTGTCATCATCTCCTCCGTGGAAGTTACCTTGTCGCAGGGATCTGCTGACCAAGGTCTCGTTGTTCATCAATGTCTAGATTCTCTTGAGGCTGACTGCGTGGAGATTGAACGCTTAGTCCTAGCCAAGAGAGGGAGTTCTGATAGAGTTATTTTTACTCTAATTCAAGCTCGTAAGTTGGTTGCTCATCGCATCTCTCATAAGGTGTGGATGACCTACTTATTCTGTTCTCCTGGATGAACTGGAGAATGGCTTTTCTGCAAAGTCCCCTGAAGGGACAGTTTTCAGCCCTGTCTGTGTTACTACACAAGAGGTTTGCAGAGCTTCCAGATGTGCAGCGATTTGTTAAGGCTCTGCTGGGATCAGACCTGTGTTTAGATCTAAGGCTCCTCCTTGGAGTTTAAATCTTGTCCTTAAGGTTTTGCAACGGGCTCAGTTGGAACCTTTGCATGAAGTAGACATTAAATTGTTTTCTTGGAAGGTTCCTTTTCTACTGGCTATTGCTTGTGTGCGCAGAGTATCTGTGATTGCTGCCTTGCAATGCATCCCTCCTTATCTGGCTTTTCATGCCGATGAGGCTGTTCTTTGAACCAAGTTAGGTTTTCTTTCTAAGGTTGTGTCAATTCGCAACATCAAGAGATTGTGGTTTCTTTCTTATGTCCTAATCCTTTTTCGTCGAAGGAACGTTTACTACATATTTCTGGATGTGGTTTGTGCCTTGAAGTTCTATCTTCGGGCCACGAAGGAAGCGTAGGGTTTGGAGGGCCTCTTCAACTTCATCTTTTTGTCTGGGGAGTGTCATCCGTTTAGCATAGAAACGGCAGGACATAAGCCTTCTCTGAGGATTACGGCTCATTCTACGAGAGCAGTGGTTTCCTCTTGGGCCTTCAAAAATGAGGCCTCTATGGATCAGATGTGTTAGGAGGCTACCTGGTTCTCCTTACATACTTTTTCCAATATTTTACAAGTTTGATGTTTTTGCTTCTGCTGAAGCAGCCTTCAGGAGAAAGGTTTTGCAGGCTGTGGTGCCCTCAGATTAGGGCCCGCCTCTCTTTTTTTCCCCTCCCGTTAGCATTCTATGTACTCTAGAGGTTGGCTATATGTTTCCCACAAGTTAAGGAATGCAGCTGTGGACTCTTCCCATATTAAGATAGAAAGCTTAAATTATGCTTACCTGATAATTTAATTAAGAGTCCACAGCTCCCGCCCGTGTTCGCTGATGGGCGGCCCTGGAGTTTTAAGTAATCCTGTCAGCCTCTCAGTGAGAGCATGGATGAGTCCGGAGATGCAGGGAGTTTTTTCCTGTGAAACCATCCCGATTCATATTAACAGCTCCTTAGTAATCAGCGTTGACGAGTTTCACTGCTTACCTTTATTCAGTCAAGTCTATGTCAGAAGCGAGGCTACTATATGTCACACTTGAAGGACCATGTTCCTGTTCCACCGCGTAGATTCCAGTAAGATTGTTTCATTTTATTTTTCTATGTGAATGTAATGTTAACGAAACAAGGTTGGGTCCCAGTGGGGCTCCTTTTATCCTAATAAGGAATCGTGGGTTAATATCTCCTGGGGGGTTTATTAAATAGGAGGGACTTATGGTTCTATCTGCTAATAAGTAGCGATACCTAAGCTCCCAGCTTTTACGGAACATAACGGCCTTATCTTAATGATGCAATCTTTTGAGATTATGTACCTTTTTTGTGACTGGCACGGTGCACCTCGTGATGGGTGCGGTTACGTTGTTTCTCACTTCTGTATGATGACTGTGTGCGACAGAGAGAGTCTAACTCGTGGGTTGTCTGGTTCACAGGAGGTGGTGAGTGCCCCAACCATTGAGAGTGTAAAAAGGGTGCCAGTTTTTGTCATTTTTGTAATCCCAAGATTATGGAGGATTCTTATATTTTAGACACGGATGTCTCCGATATGGAGAATGCGTCTTGTGATGAATATGAAATGGCCCGAGTAATCAATGCCCATCAGTTATGTTCCAATTGCCATTCTAGAGTACTCTCTTCTCCCGAATCAGGGAACTTAGAGTGCGTTAAGCCATCCGCCTCTGAGGTTTCCATGTCCCATGAGGCGCGTGCCCCAGACCCTGTCTCGGCTACGCAAGCAGGTGTCCCTATGGACTTTACTTCTCCGGAGGGTGGCTTGTTTCCTCCAGACGTTACGCACGGTTCCACATGGCCATTTCTATGGCGCTGACTCATTTATATCCCCCAAGTAAAATATTTCTAAGATACTGTGCGTGTCCTGTTAACCAGGGCCCGTCGGGCGTGGGATTGCCTGATTCAGTTCAGCCTCCTGGGGAAGCGTTGGCCTCTGAGGCTTCAGGGGCCCCAGTTCTGAGCTTGGGTGAATGGGGCCTCTGAGCGGAAGGTCCCGTGGGCATTCTCATTCACCTTGGGCGTTTACCCGATGGGTGCTGCCTTCCTTTTATTTTATTTTTATTCTACTCTGGAACCGAAACTTGCTATTTTGTGGTCGCCTGGGCACTTCCACGGAAGTTGCGCACTTTTGAATAACAGAATTATGTTTTCTAGTTGATTTATCGAACCTTCGGGTCGAATTTTCTTGGACCTTGAACAGTTCTGGAGTGTCTTTATACCAGGTAGGCACTGGTCGGATACTTTTCTGCTGTTCTTGGGATTTAATCCTGTCGGATTCTGAATGTCACTTGGCCTATTGATGTGGACTCTGGGCCCGGATCCTAATTCGAAGTATGAGGCCTAGTGTGTAGATACAATGCTCTGAATGGAGGGTTGTGACTGCTGATCTAAGGTTGGCTGAAATTTCTGGCTACTCGCTGGGATACAGGTCTGTTTTTTGCAGACGTTATCATGGTTCTTACAGATCACTGGGGACTCAGAACTGTGGTTTCCATTCCTTTGGAGTTGGGAGATGTGTTTGACCTCTGTGGTCGAGTGTTGAGCGATTTGCGTCTTCACTTGAGGTTCTTCCGGATGCTGACTCTTTAACCTGATAACATGTTTTGCGGTGGCGAAGTCTCCTTCCCGCCTTGGGGGGGATCATCTGGTCTGGAAGTGCGCGCATATCTTTATTCCTGTGATCAGAGTTGTGTTACTCTAGGAGGTGGAGTGCAGGGGTTTTCCTGCCTTCTGTGGGGAGCTGTGAGGCTTCCAGCTCCACCCTATTAATGGGGTTTTTTGAAGATCGACCCTACAAGGATTTCTACCCGTGGTCTGACCATTGTCTTCGACGCTCGGGTGTTATCTGGGACCTTGTTGCGAATCTAGCCTTGGGGCGTATCAAGGAAAGGCTGAGGTCGGTTACAGGTAGTCGTCCTTCTGGGGTCAGGTGGATGACCATTTATCCTCAATGCTCCGTTGGGGCTTAGTGGTTTGCTTTTAGCTCACTGGGATGGCAAGCAAAAGGTCCAGGATTCTCATCCATCTTCAGATGCTGGTTGTTTCCTTGCCGGCATGTGTATCACGTGGTTAAGCTTGTCTTCGTGATTTTATTGCGACCCAGGAGCTCTGGGTACCGCATCTTAAACTGGTCAGGAGTTCTATCAGACTCCTGGGTTTGAGACTGTTGGTAGGTCGTCAAGTCTACGGACTTTAGATGATGTGTTCCTAATCATAGGAAGCAAATTAGTGTTCCTCAGGAAGTTAGATCCTTCGATCGATTCTGTTTTTCGAGGACTCTAGCCTAGGACCGTGTCCCTCCCCGGACCAGGTGTGGGCGGTTTGGTCTTACTTTAGGTGTTCTGGTCCCGAGTGCTCCTTTGAAGGGGGCAGGGGTTGTTTTTTCATGGACGATTCCTATTTGCCTAAGGCTTAGGTTCTAGGTGTCTCTAGTGGATCCCTACTGGTCTTTTGGGGTATTTGATGTGCCTGTGGACTTCAGATGTCCTCTCCATTGAGTTGGCCATATTGGCTGAGGGGTTTCGCCTCTATGGTAAGGTGGATTCCATAGCTGTTTCCACTCTCTTCTAGTGTGAGGGATGGGGGCTTGTGTGTTCTCCTGATTCAGAGTTACCTCAGTATCTGTGACGACCTGTGGGTCCTTGTTTTTTCTTGCCTTGTAGAGGTTTCTCCCTTCTTGCATTTTTAGAATCCTGGAAATGGAGATGTGGAGCAGTGACTGGTTCCACTGTTCCTGCAGCAGGAGGCTGGGGGTTTTGAACCCTGGTAAGGCTCCTGTTTCTTGTTGGCGTCTGATATTTAGATGCTGGGGGTCTGAGGACTTTTCTTGGGAATTGTTCCTCTTTACTGAAGACAGTGGTGTAGGGGGTCTCATACCAGAGTACCAGGTCTGTCCTGACTCATGGTAGCATGCCGTTTTTAGTGGCGTTCAGAGTTCTTGGGGGTTTTGCTCCTCGTAGATCCATTGTTTTTCTCCAGAGGTCTGGGACTCTTGTCTTCAGTCTTTGACTAGCCTTTGGGCTGGGACCATTACCCTGGAAGGAAGGTCGGGGATCGGTTACTCTATGCATTGACAGTTTTCTTCTTGAGTCTGTCCTCCCTTTTTTTTTTTTATCAGTGTCTGGTGCTGGGATGGGACGTTCCTTGGAGCCCGGTATCTGAGGGCTGTTGAGTTTTTAGAAGGTTTACAGTTTGAAACCAGCTGTAGCTATTTGCACCTTGAATGTGTTCTAGCATGCTTTAAAAAATGCCTCTTGGTGGTTTTGGTTCCACGATTGCTGAGTCATCTTTCCCTTTTTATTTTTTTTTTATTTTTTTTTATTTGATTAATCTCCACACTATATACATCCAAACTTAAACATAAACCGGCAAAGCATTCCAATCCTATTTAAACATACAGAAAAACAACAAATGAAATTTCATGCATTTTGCGGTAACAAACTTAATCTTGTTGGAGTTTTCGTTGTATCATAAGACAAAACCGACAACACAAAATAAACAATCAAACCACCACCGCCGGACCCCTTCCGAACGCCCTTACCAACATCAGCAGCGTTATAATCTTACATAAACCATGAGGCGGGGAATTTGTTAAAAAGTACTAATTCCGCAAAACTAATTGATAGGCGGAACGGATAGAGAATCTGTCTTTGTACCGGGAGCGGATAGGATTTAATAATTGGAAGCCATCCTAGGAGAAAATCTTTGATTCTCTTCTCAGAGGCATCTTGTAAATGAAATGATTCAGATATGATTTGTTCTTGTATTTCTTTTTGGACTACTGAAAAACTCGGCACTCTACTCGCCTTCCAGTTCTTAATAAGATGGCGAACCGCAAGAATAATTGTATTAAGAATACAAATCGTACGGGGGTAACAATTGTTAAATGTGGGAAACAATAGGACTACGTCTTGTAACGAGATAGAAACATTTAGATCATATAGAGCATTAAGCCAGAAACAAACTTTAAGCCATAGTTGATTTATTTTGGGACACCACCAAAACATATGGAATAAATCTGCTTTAAGCTTAGAACAGCGAGGACAGATCCCTGAACTTGCAGGAAAAAACTTTTGAATTTTAAGTGGATGTAGGTAAAAATTATTCAACAACTTCACGTGTGACTCTTTCCAGCTCAAGGATAACCTACATTTATTTAACATCTTAAAACTCTGAATGATCCTCTCATTGTCAATTCCAGGAATAACTGGACACAACCATTTACTCATCCTATCCAAGTATTTTTCACTTTGCTTTGACAACATGATGTCATACATCAGAGAAATAGATGTACTTCCTGAATTAAACTTTTGAATTAAAGTTCTGATATCTGACCATGCTACCAAACTCCCGACCTGCCAATTCTGACCGTGTATATAATGTTGTATCTGAAAGTAGGCATACATATCCGATCTAGGTAGCTCATAAGATTGGAATATAGATTCAGCTGTACATACCTGACAATTTTCATCCATCACTTGCTTTACTAAAAAGAGACCTTTATCTGCCCAAGATTTAAATATCTTTTGTTAAATACCTGGAATAAATTGGGGATTACCCTGAATAGGGAGAAAGTCTGACAGAGAGGAATCTACTCCTAAGCAGCCACAGAACTTATACCAAGCTATAACGATATTTTTAAATGATATCATTCTACAGATATTGGAAGGGAGTTGTTTAGGTTTACAATGTAAGATAGCTTTTAATGAAAAAGGACGTATATAAAATGCCTCTTCCTTACCCACTGCTATAACATTAGTTTCAGTGATCCAGTCTAGAGCAAATTTTACCAGGGCCACTATATTATACAACTTGATATCAGGCAGAGCCAAACCCCCTGAGTTCTTCTTCTGCATAAGCTTAGCCAGAGCTATTCTAGGTTTTTTATCCTTCCAGATAAATTTGGAAAAATAGCCGTAAAGCTTCTTCATATCTAGATTAGATATGAAGATAGGTAAATTTTGCACAACATACAAAAGAGATCGATAAAGGATAAGATGCCCAGAGCTGAAGATCCCATTTAATTTTTGTAAACAAAGAGGAATAGTTTGCAGCGTACCATAACTTTGGATTTCTATGCAACTCTAACCCCAAATATTTGATTACATTCACTATTTTAAATGGGATGATCCCAGTGTAGGGGAGACTTTTACCCACATACATGAGTTCGCTTTTATCCAGGTTAACTAAGTAGCCCGAAAACGAACTGAACTCAGCAAGGATTTGTACAATTACTGGAATAGTTAAATGAATATTGTCCACAAATAACAAGATATCATCTGCATATAGCAGGGACTTCAGGCGGTTGGAGCCAAGTGATATGCCAGTTAAAGTATCTCAAAATCGAACTGCTAAAGGTTCTATCGCTATATTGAAAAGGAGGGGGGACAACGGGCAGCCTTGCCTTGTACCACGTTGAAGAATAATCTCTTGTGACCGAATACGATTTACCAATAAATATGATCTAGGTTTCAAATAAGTTTTACGAATGTATTGGATAAAATTACCGGAGAACCCGAAATTATCTAAATAATGAAATAGATGCTCCAAAACAATAGAATCAAACGCCTTGACAGCGTCTAAAGTCAAAACCGCTGAATCAAATATTAACAAGTTGTTTGAATCCTGATCTGAATTCCACGCATAGTCCAAGAGCGCAACTACCTTGCGAATATTCTTAGATAGATTTCTTGATGGCATAAACCCTGTCTGATCTGGGTGAATCAAAATCTGCAGACATCGGCTAAACCTAGCTGCAATGATGCCCGCCAATATTTTATAGTCAGTGTTGAGCACTGATATCGGCCTATAAGAGGCCGGATCTTCAGGGTTTTTTCCTTTTTTAAGTATAAGAGAGATATTCGCCGTGGCAAAGCCTCCCGAAATGGTGTTATCAGACAAATAATAATTATTAAATAATTCCTCCAGAAAAGGCACTAATTCATCCTTTATAAATTTATAAAATTCAGCAAGCAGCCCATCTGGGCCTGCTGCTTTGTTTAATTTAAGTCGATCGATTGCGTTACTAATCTCCTCTTTATTTACCGGCTGATTCAACACTACCAACTCCTCCATTTGAATCTTAGGAACACTGACCTTAGACCAAAAAGCATTTTGATTATGCTGATTGGTTCCAATAGTCTCATACAGTTGTTGATAATAACTATGAAATACTTGACAAATATCTACCAAATTAAAAAAACCTATCACCCCAATTTTTGATGACTGCAATAAGATTTTTTTTTTCCTATTTTTAGTAATACGCGCCAAGTATTTTGCAGAACAGCCGTGGAAACTCTTATACCTTAAACTTAACCTTATCTCTTCTTCTTGGGATTTTTGCTTTAGAAACATCTCCCTTTCCTCTCTAGCCTCCAGATATGCAGACCAATTCAGCGGGGAGGGATCAAGATTGACCTTCCGATAAGCCATTTTAACGTTATTAGCGAACTGTAGGTCCTGCTCTTTCATCTTTCTGGAGCGTGTACTCATATAAGCAATAATTTTTCCGCGTAACACGGCTTTGGCTGCCTCCCAATAGATCTCTATTTTATTCTTATAACCGGCGTTGAGTACCGCGTATTCATTCCATATAGTTTTAATCCAGGATGTAAATCTCGCGTTGGCATATAAAAATCGGGGAAAAGAGAAGAAAGGTCCGGTGTCCTTAGACTCCCCTAATCCTGTAAAAGACAATGAGATGATAGCATGATCAGATATCATGAACTCACCAATTTCAGCTTTCACTGGACATATCGATAATGATTCTGAAATTAAGAAAAGATCAATCCTTGAAAATGTCCTATGAGCCTTCGACTCACACGTGAAAGCTCGACTCTGTGGATTCTGAATTCGCCATATGTCAATCCAACTAAATTTGTTAAGGAATTTTTTTAAATCTCCACATATAATTAAATTATCCCTTTGAAATGGGAATATCTTGTTTTGGATCTGCTCCCAAAATTGGGTTGAAAACTTATTAGGGGCATAAATATTGCAAAAAATATATTTTACACTGTTAACCATGACTTGAAGCAAGATATATCTAGCTGCGGGATCTATCTCTACATTAATAATTTTATAATCTAAATCTTTATGAAATAAAACTACAACTCCTCGTTGTTTATAAAGGCCAGAAGAAGAAATTACTTCTCCAACCCATTTTATTTTGAGCTTAGCTGCCTCTACCCCGTCCAGATGAGTTTCTTGCAGAAATACTAAACCCGGGTTCTCTTTAGCTAGTGTTTTAATGACTAATTTACGTTTACTCAGAGAAGAAATCCCTCCCACATTCCAAGTTTTTTTTAAATCCTGCTTCCCTCATCTAATCTTAATAAGATAATATATAAACCATAAGATGGCGGGCGCCGGGAGGGGAACAGCGGAGGGGGGAACAAAAAAAAAAAAGAAAAAGCACAGAATATAGCACACATTGCGGTTGCCCTCTCCTAGGACACAGATTCCAAACTCTTTGTGGATTATTAAACAATAGAATATATAGACTAAACATATCTGTGCATAAAAACAAATAATTTTTGTCAAAGAATAAAAGAACCAAACAAGCTGTATTTATCTCCCACAAAAAAGCAAAATTCCACAACCACATATTACCTGCTATATATATTTTTTTTTAAAAAAATTTACTTAGATTTCCAAAGTTTTCATGAATTCTTAAACCTCTGGGACTTCATTAAAAGTAAATTTGGACCCCTTATTTTCGACTATAATCTTTGCTGGGTAAAATAAGATGGCTTTTATCCCTCTACTAATCAGCTGTGAACAATACGGTGCCATCATTCTTCTCCGTGTGGATGTCTCTGCGGAGAAATCTTGGAACAGCAAAATCTTGCTGTTCCCAAATCTCAAAGAGTCAGCTTTTTTAAAAAAAAGCTTCAGAATCTCCAGCTTATCCTGGAATTTGAGCACCTTAAAAACACACATCCTAGGTTTTACTGGCCCTATAGCAGAATCTCTCCTAGGGCCAACTCTGTGTGCTCTTTCGATTGCTAGGGGAAGAACATGAGCTGATAAACCAATCGCCTGGGGAAGAGTAGTAGAGGTAAATTTAATAAGGTCGTCAAACTCCGGGGACTCTGGTAGACCTATAATCCTAATATTGTTACGCCTGGAGCGATCTTCAAGATCCTCCAGGCGTAACTGCATACTATTTAATTTAACCTGCTGTGATTGAATTATGTTTTCTTGAGTAGTCACCCTGTCTTCAACTGAGGAAATTCTATTCTCTGCTTCCCCTATTCTTACAGAAAATAGTTTAACCTCGGCAGAAAGTGTCGCCATCTCAGTGGAGATGGCTCCATGTTCTTTTTTAATTCCCTCGAATTGAGGGGAAAAAATAGCAGTAAGTTGACCAATTAATACCTGGGTATCGATAAGAGCTGATACATTCTCTACTGATGTATCTAGGCTAGAATCGCCCAATTTATTTTTTTTTTCCTTAGATTTCACCGACATTTTAGGTGAGTGATTTTTCCCTAGTGTTACAAATTTTTCCATGTAATGAAAAACAAAATATAATCTTGGAAGGAGGAGAAAGGAAAAACCCCTGTACCAATACTGTGCTGAGTGAAGCAAAAAACTCTTGTGCAAAAAAAATATAAAAAAATTGTTAAATCGTGATTTATTCCTTTTTTTTTTTCTTTCCCTTTTCTTCCTTTTTTGTCTCTCTTTCTTCCCTTTCCTTTCCCTCTTTGTTTTAATATCTCTTTTGAGTATCTTTAAATTACCAATTCTTTAGCTATCCTTGTGAAAATACCTATTCTCACATTAGTGAGAAAGTGAAATATACCAAAAATATCTTTAATGTATAGTGCTTAAGGCCGGTGACCTAGATATACACCAGGAGAAATGTAATTTAAACTCTAGACTTGGGACAGCCTGTAAATCCCCAATCTTCCATAATCAAAATCAGCAACTCATTCATCTTTCCTACCTGGAAGCTGGTCATTGAGAGTTCCTGTTCAGACGGTTTGGTGTTCTCTTGGACAGCTCTTTGCTAGCTGCTGGGATAGTTATCATATTTCCTATATGTTTGCCTAGCCTGCAGGTTTCTACTTGATACGAGGCAATAGAGAACTCATGGTTTTCTGGTGTACCTTATGGAATGGTACTGTGTCAGGTATATGAGGGTGACCACCCTCGAGTCCTCTTTAGGACGTGTTTCCCTGTGTATGTTTATTTTTAAGGTCCTTATAGGGAGTTAGTCTCCCTGGGCGCTTCTATCGTAGGACAACCTTGGGTTGTTTTATGTTGGTTGAGCCGTGTGGAATGATCCTTTGGACTTCTTCTGTTCTCCCTCTCGGGGGCAGGTAGAGGTCCTTGTTTTTTGGCCAAGTACTCTTCATGGGAGTAGAGAGCCACGGGGCTGACTCCTTGGAGGCTGTTTGTGCTCAACAGACTCTGGGCTCTAGAGTGGTCTCTAGCTCAACTTTGCTGGTTGTGTAACTGATGTGCAGTTACCTGGGCTTCTGGGTTTTGCCTGTGTCATTTAATATATTTATAAGGTGTTGGGTAATTTCAGACTAGGGTGGCTTTCAAAGGGGCCGCATTTTTTGTTCCCACCCTTTGTTTGCATTCAGTGTTCTCTATCTTGGGTATTATTTTCCCAAAAGTAATGAATGCAGCTGTGGACCCTTTCTTCTAATGGGAAGAGTCTACAGATCCCGCCCGCGTTTTGTCTATGTGGCGGCAGTAGTTTTTGGTTCTTCTGGCACCTTTTTCCACCCTGATATTTCTCCTACTGTCCCCGTTTCCCTTGGCAGAATGACTGGGTGATGAGGGAAGTGGGGGAGGTAATTAAGCCTTTGGCTGGGGTGTCTTTGCCTCCTCCTGGTGGCCAGGTTTTTGCATTTTTTATTAAAAGGAGGTTCTATCTACGTTGGAGGTTCCAGAGGCCGCGCTGCCTGAAGAACCTATGATACCTAAATTAGACAGAGTTTAGGAAGACAGGAAAGTTCCTTTGACTTTTCCTGTGCCGGTTAAGATGGCGAACATTATTAAGAAGGAATGGGGAAGAATTGGTTCTTCCTTTTCCCCCTCGTCTACTTTTAAAAAGTTATTGGTTCCAGACTCTCAACTGGATTTGTGGGTCTCCATTCCTAAGGTGGATGGTGCTATCTCTAAGCTTACTAAACATACTACTATACCTCTTGAGGATAGTTCTTCGTTCAGAGAGCCGATGGATAAGAAAATGGAAACCTGAGAAAGTTGTTTCAACATATGGATTTTTGTTTCAAACAGTGGCTGAATACCTACTGGTGTGACTCTTTGTCAGAACTGAATTAAAGCTCTGAGAATTGCTAATTTTTTTTAATCTGTGATGCGAACATGCAAATTATTCACCTAAATTCAAAGGCCTCTGGCTTTCCGGTCCTAGCCCGCCACGCGCTCTGGTTTAAGTCTTGGTCCTTGGATATGATGTCTAAGTCCAGACTCTATTCTCTTCCCTTCAAGGGAAAGATTTTATTTGGTCCAGGCCTGGACTTCATTATTTCTACGGTTACCGGAGGCAAGGGTGCCTTCCAACTGCAAGATAAGAACAAGTCTAAGGGACCACAATCTTCTAATTTTCGTTCTGACAAATCACAACGACAACAATCCTCCTCCAAGCCCGAGCAACCCAAGAGTTCTTGGAAGCCGACTCAGTCCTGGAATAAATCCAAGCAGAAAAAAAAGCCCACAGAAAAAACAAATAGTCATGAAGGAGTAGCCCCCGATCTGGGATTGGATCGTGTAGGGGGCAGACTGTCTCTTTTTTCAGACTCCTGGTTCAAGGACGTTCAGGATCCGTGGGTATCACAGGGATACAAGATAGGCTTCAAATTGCACCCGCAAAGGGGCAGGTTCCTCTGAAATATGTCTACCAGACCAGAAAAGAGAGATGCTTTCTAGGGTGCGTTTGGGATCTATCCTCCTTATGAGTTGTCCCGGTGCCTATCGACGAAAGAGGTTTGGGGTTGTAGTCAAACCTTTTTGTGGTCCCAAAGAAGGAGGGAACTTTCCACCCAATTCTCGGCCTAAAGTGCTTTAACAAATTTCTCAGTGTCACTTCCTTCAAGATGGAGACGATAAGATCCATTCTTCCTTTAATTTAGGAAGGTCAGTTTATGCCCACTATAGATCGGAAGGACGCTTACCTTCATGTTCCAATCCACAGGGAACACTTTCAGTTCCTGAGGTTTGCATTCCTGGAGCAGCACTTTCAGTTCATTGCCCTTCCGTTTGGTCTAGCTACTGCTCCAAGAATCTTTACGAAGGCTCTGGGGGCTCTTCTAGCCCCATACTTGGACAATATTCTGGTGCAAGCACCATCCTTTAAATTTTGCAGAATAATTCTCGGAGTCCCTTCTCAGTCTTTGATCACATGGATGGAAGATAAACTTGGAAAAGAGTTTGCTTATCCCAAGTACCAGTG
Source organism: Bombina bombina (assembly GCF_027579735.1). Classification (NCBI taxonomy): domain Eukaryota; kingdom Metazoa; phylum Chordata; class Amphibia; order Anura; family Bombinatoridae; genus Bombina; species Bombina bombina. The sequence goes on from NC_069500.1 coordinate 791,208,182, forward strand.
TAGAATTCCTAAGTACTATAATAGACTCCTTATCCATGAGGATATTCCTAACAGACCAGAGACGTTGCTAGCTAACTTCGGCAAGTCTTACCCTCCGGACCTCCTTGAGTCCCTCTGTGGCTCAGTGTATGGAGGTGATTGGTCTCATGGTGTCCTGCATGGACATCATTCCTTTTGCCAGGTTCTGTCTCAGACCTTTACAACTGTGCATCCTGAGGCAGTAGAACGCCGATCATTCAGATCTGTCTCAACAGATTGTATTAGACAGCCGGTCGAGAGAATCGCTCTCTTGGTGGCTCTGTCCAGATCATCTGTGCCGAGGGACATGTTTTTTAAGACCATCCTGGGAGATTGTGACTACAGATGCAAGTCTATCCAAATGGGGAGCTGTTTGGGGTGCCAGGCATCCTCCCTCCCGATCAATATTTTGGAAATACGGGCAATATTCAAGGCCTTGAAGGCTTGGCCACTTCTGGGTTTGTCCCAGTTTATCAGATTCCAATCAGACAAGGTAACCTTGGTGGCTTACATAAATCATCAGGGGGGAATGAGAAGTTCCTTGGCAATGAAGGCAGTATCTCAGATTCTGGAGTGGGCGGAGGCCCACAACTGTTCGCTGTCAGCGATTCACATTCTGGATGTGGACAACTGGGAGGCAGATTTTTTCAGCAGGCAATTCTTCCATCCAGGGGAATGGTCTCTCCATCCCGAGGTATTTGCAGAGATATGCAGCAAGTGGGGGATGCCAGAGATAGATCTCATGGTGTCCCGTCTCAATACCAAGCTACCCAGGTATGGGTCGATGTTGAGGGATCCCCAAGTGGATCTAATAGATGCACTAGCAGTGCCCTGCAGGTTCAAACTCATAAATCTTTTACCTCCATTACCGCTTCTTCCTCGGGTGGTGGCCCGCATCAAGCAGGAGTGGGTATCAGTAATCCTGATTGCTCCATCGTGGCCGCGAAGGACGTGGTTTGCGAATCTAGTGGGGATGTCCTCATCTCCTCCGTGTAAGTTACTTTGTTGCAGAGACCTGCTGATACAAGTTCCATTTGTTCATCAAAATCTAGATTCTCTGAGGCTGACTGCATGAAGATTGAACGCTTAGTCTTAGCCAAGAGAGGTTTTTCTGAGAGTGTGATTGATACTCTTATTCAAGCTCGTAAACCAGTTACTCGGCGTATCTACCACAAGGTGTGGAGGACCTACTTATTCTTGTGTGAAGAGCATGGTTTTTCCTGGCAGAGTTAAGGTTGCCAGGATCTTTTCTCCAGGATGGGCTAGAGAAGGGCCTTTCTACTAGTTCGCTGAGGGGACAGATTTCGGCCCTGTCCTTTGCAGTCCTTTGTTAAGGCTCTAATTAGGATCAGACCTGTGTTTAGATCTGGAGCTCCTCCTTGAAGCCTAACTTTTGTTCTTTGGGTTTTGCAACAGGTTCCGTTTGTGCCTCTGCATTCCGTTGACATTAAATTGTTATCTTGGAAGGTTATCTTTTTATTGGCTATTGCCTCTGCGTGCAGAGTTTCTGAAATCTCTGCTTTACAATGTGAGCCCCCTTAACTGATTTTTCATGCATATAAGGCAGTTTTACGTAGTAAATTAGGTTTTCTTCCTAAGGTTGTGTCAGATCGCAACATCAATCAGGAGATTATGGTTCCTTCCTTGTATCCTAATCCTTCTTCATCGAAGGAACGCTTACTTGAAGTTCTAGATTTAGGCTACTAAGGAGTTTAGACAATCTTTCTCTTTGTTTGTTGTCTATTCGGGGAAGCGTAAGAGGCAGAAGGCTATTTCGACTTGCCTATCTTTTTGGTTAAGGTAGTGTCATCCGCTTAGCATTCCACAAAAGCAGTGGCTTCCTCTTGGGCCTTTAAGAACGAGGCCTCTATGGATCAGATTTGTAAAGCAGCTAACTGGTCCTCCTTACATACTTTTTCAAAATTTTAAGCAGCTTTCGGGAGAAAAGTTTTGCAGGCTATGGTGCCCTCAGAATAGGGTCTGCCTCTTCCTTTTTGTTCCCTCCCGTTATTCATTCATTCAGTGTCTTCTGGAGCTTGGGTATAGTTTTACCAACAGTAAGGAATGAAGCCGTGGACTCTCCCAATCTTAGGAAGGAAAACATAATTTATGCTTACCAGATCAATTCCATTCCTTTTCGGATAGGGAGAGTCCATGGCCCCCGCCTGTTTTTCCTTGTCTATGGGCGGTCCCTTATTTATTTTATTCTTCTAGCCCCATTTATACCCTAATTTTTCTCCTACTTTTCCTTGTTCCCTTGGCAGAATGACTGGGGTAATAAGGAAGTGTGAGGGATATTTAAACCTTTGGCTGGGGTGTCTTTCTCTCCTCCTGGTGGCCAGGTGTTTCCCAAAAAGTAAGAAATTAAGTCGTAGACTCTCCCTATCCGGAAAGAAAGGAATTTATCTGGTAAGCATACATTATGTTTTCACCTATTATTCTCTGGTTTAGTGAGGTGTTAAAGTTGCACACAGTTTTCCTTTTAATATTGATTAAAATTAATTACTTAAGATGTCAGAAAGGTCTATGAATAAGCAGTAGTTCAATGTAGTGAGATAAGGGTTGTTTTATTATTTGTCTTTGTTCCACTACTCTCCAAGGTGCTGAAATGCTGCAATATTTGTAACACCTAATACTTGCAATTATAGTATGTCACCTTTAATAGTTAAAGTGAACTTAAATCAACAATATATGAGAGTAATTGATCAGAAAATGTCTCACAGCTACCAACACTTTATAAATATAAATCTTGTTGCTTTCAAATTCTACTATTAAAGTACTATCCATCCAAACAAGCGAGCGTTACAGCCAATGGGAAAATCAGATTGTCTGTTAAAATATATAGCGGTGTGCTCCAGCACTACTGCTGCTATAAAGCTGAAGGGCTTTCACTGCTAACATGCAATTAGCTATTGCAAGTTACCCAGACAGTGGCGCCAGAGCACACCACTATAAATTTTAACAGAGCAAACTGTGCTTCCAAAAGCAAAGTTAAAGGGTTGTGGCAAAGTCTCTCAATTGTAAATGAACAATATTTAGTACTTTAAAGGGACCTCTTTTCTTTCCTATGGCATGGAGAGTACACAAAACATTGTAATTACTAGTGGGATATTCACTCCTGGCCAGCAGGAGGAGAAAAAAAGAGCACCCCAGCAGAGCTGTTAAAGGGACAGTCAACACCAGAATTGTTGTTGTTTTAAAAGATAGATAATCCCTTAATTACTAATTCCCCAGTTTTGCATAACCAACACAGTTATAATAATACACGTTTTACCTCTGTAATTACCTTGTATATAATCCTCAGCAGACTGCCCCCTTATTTCAGTTCTTTTGACAGACTTGCATTTTAGCCAATCAGAGCTGACTCCATGGTAAATTCACGTGCAAGAGCTCAATGTTATCTATATGAAACACATGAACTAGTGCCCTCTAGTGGTGAAAAACTATCAAAATGCATTTAGATTAAAGGCGGCCTTCAAGGTCTAAGAAACTAGCATATGAACCTCCTAGGTTCAGCTTTCAACTAAGAATACCAAGAGAACAAAGCAAAATTGGAAAGTTGTTTAAAATTAAATGCCCTATTTGAATCATGAAAGTTTTTTTTGGACTTGACCCTTTAAGTATCACTTCCCTTACCCATAACCCCCAGTAATTCTCTTTGCTTTGATCACAGGAGGATGGCGAAGATGGTGTCTGAAGATTTTAATCCTTTAACCCTTTAATGACCACAGCACTTTTCCATTTTCTGTCTGTTTGGGACAAGGCTATTTTTACATTTTTGCGGTGTTTGTGTTTAGCTGTAATTTTCCTCTTACTCATTTACTGTACCCACACATATTATATACCGTTTTTCTCGCCATTAAATGGACTTTCTAAAGATACCATTATTTTCATCATATCTTATAATTTACTATAAAAAAAATTATAAAACATGAGGAAAAAATGGAAAAAAACACACTTTTTTTTAACTTTGACCCCCAAAATCTGTTACCCATCTACAACCACCAAAAAAAAAAAACATGCTAAATAGTTTCTAAATTTTGTCCTGAGTTTAGAAATACCCAATGTTCTATGCTTTTTTTGCAAGTTATAGGGCCATAAATACAAGTAGCACTTTGCTATTTCCAAACCACTTTTTTTCAAAATTAGCGCTAGTTACATTGGAACACTAATATATTTCAGGAATCCCTGAATATCCATTGACATGTATATATTTTTTTTTAGAAGACATCCCAAAGTATTGATCTAGGCCAATTTTGGTATATTTGATGCCACCATTTCCCCGCCAAATGTGATCAAATACAAATAATCGTTCACTTTTTCACAAATTTTTTCACAAACTTTCGGTTTCTCACTGAAATTATTTATAAACAGCTTGTGCAATTATGGCATAAATGGTTGTAAATTCTTTTCTGGGATCCCCTTTGTTCAGAAATAGCAGACATATATGGCTTTGGCGTTGCTTTTTGGTAATTAGAAGGCCGCTAAATGCCACTGTGCACCACACGTGCATTATGCCCAGCAGTGAATGGGTTAATTAGGGAGCATATACGGAGCTTTTTGGGGTAATTTTAGCTTTAGTGTAGGGTAGTAGACAACCCCAAGTATTGATCTAGGCCCATTTTGGTATATTTCATGCCACCATTTCACCGCCAAATGTGATCAAATAAAAAAAACGTAAAATATTTCACAATTTTAGGTTTCTCACTGAAATCATTTACAAACAGCTTGTGCAATTATGGCACACATGGTTGTAAATGCTTCTCTGGGATCCCCTTTGTTCAGAAATAGCAGACATATATGGCTTTGGCATTGCTTTTTGGTAATTAGAAGGCCGCTAAATGCCGCTGTGCACCACACGTGTATTATGCCCAGCAGTGCAGGGATTAATTAGGGAGCTTGTATGGTTAATTTTAGCTTTAGTGTAGTGTAGTAGACAACCCAAAGTATTGATCTAGGCCCATTTTGGTATATTTCATGCCACCATTTCACCGCCAAATGCGATCAAATAAAAAAAACGTAAAATTTTTCACAATTTTAGGTTTCTCACTGAAATCATTTGCAAACAGCTTGTGCAATTATGGCACAAATGGTTGTAAATGCTTCTCTGGGATCCCCATTGTTCAGAAATAGCAGACATATATGACTTTGGCGTTGCTTTCTGGTAATTAGAAGGCCGCTAAATGCTGCTGCGCATCACACATGTATTATGGCTAGCAGTGAAGGGGTTAATTAGGTAGTTTGTAGGGAGCTTGCAGGGTTTATTGTAGCTTTAGTGTAGAGATCAGCCTCCCACCTGACACATCAGACCCCCTGATCCCTCCCAAACAGCTCCCTTCCCTCCCCCACCCCACAATTGTCCCTGCCATCTTAAGTACTGGCAGAAAATCTGCCAGTGCTAAAATAAAAGTTTTTTTATTTATTTTTTTTAGCATATTTACATATGCTGCAGTGTAGCATCCCCTCTTAGCCCCCAACCTCCCTGATCCCTCCCAAAACAGCTCTCTAACCCTCCCCATCTGCCTTATTGGGGGCCATCTTGGGTACTGGCAGCTGTCTGCCAGTACCCAGTTTGCAAAAAAAGGACTTTTTTTTATTTGCTTTTTTTTTTCTGTAGTGTAGCTCCCCCCCCCCCCCACAGACCAACATCCACCGCCTCACTGATCTATTATTTTTACATTTTAATCTCCTTTTTTATACGTTTTTATTAAAGCTTTTTCAGTAGTGTAGCAGTTCCCACCCGCTCCCTCCCCGTGCACGTGCGCGCCCCCGGCCATCCCCGCCCACGATCCCGCCCCCCTCCACATGACCAGGGCCATCGATGGCCACCACCCGCCTCCCAAGTCTGCTCCCACCCACCAACGATACCAGCCATCGATGTCCGGTGCAGAGAGGGCCACAGAGTGGCTCTCTCTGCATTGGATGGCCATACAAGGTTATTGCAGGATGCCTCTATATCGAGGCATCACTGCAATAACCGGAAAGCAGCTGGAAGCGAGCAGGATCGCTTCCAGCTGCTTTCCACACCGAGGACATGCAGGGTACGTCCTCAGGTGTTAACTGCCTTTTTTTTTAGGATGTACCCTGCACGTCCTCGGTCGTTAAGGTTAAATAGGTACTTTTCCCTGCAAGCAAGGATTGGGGCTATGCTGTGTCCATGTCAATCTCTTTAGTAAGAGTAATGGTGGTTATAAGTAGTTAGAAGACGGTGAGATAGTCTTAGCTTAAACTTCTAACATTATTGCTACCCCTATTATAGAAAGCTAGAGTTGGTTACTCTGTTCTTTCTTTTCTATAGGTCCCTGGTAGATATGGTGAAGCTGCCACACCTCAGAAAACGGCTACTGTCTGACAGAGCAGGATCCACAGGTAAGTGCTTTCACTTCTAGGTTTGAAGGTATCGGCACTATAGGGGTTAAATCTTTGTGGAAAGTTTTTGAATCTGTTTTAGGGGCACTGCTTTTATTATTATACTTTATTTATGAAGCGCCAACATATTCTGCAGAGCTGTCCATGGATACAATTCATTTAAATAAAACAATATAAGACTTGTACGAGACAGGACAAAATTTACAAACACATACAGGAGGAATTGAGGGCCCTATATTTATGTGAAAAGAGGCATCTTTTTTATTGGGGGCTCAGGTATGGGAGAGTGTATGAAATGTTTGAAAGGTGTTTGTTTTACTTCTTACTTGTTGCAATCACAGCTCAGCTTATTGGCCCAATCACTTTTGCTGTGCTGCTGTTGGTTTTCGTGCCGTTTTTGTTTGGCGCAATAAAAAAAGTTTTTTTATTGCGGTCATGTGACCGCTCCTCGGCACTTCCGGTTTTCGACTTCTCTGTTCAGATCGGATTTGCTGCGGCGAGTGTGGAGGCTGCATTTTCTTCTATCTACAGTGGCAAGTGGATTTGGGCTGTTCCGGTAACAAGGAGGTGTTTTCTGTGCTAGTGGGATAGCAACTTCTGGAGGGGTAAGACCTAAGCAGAGGGTTTTAAGTGCTTATTTATGTTTTATTGCTTCATATAAATTAACTTATTTTGGCATTTAAATGTTTTTGTTAATTGTGAACTGATACCCAATTATGGACACTAATACTGAAGTTGATTCATTTGAAAAATGCTTATTGTGTTTGGAGGCTAAGATAATGCCTCCTGTACAGTTTTTCTCTTCATGTTTAAATAAAACTTTAAAGTTTAAAGATAAAATGTCTCTCCCTGAGCCTCCTTTTTTTCAGGATAATGTTATCCTAGCTACGCCTCAGCTTTCCCCTCAAGCTTCACATGCAGTGCTCTGCGGTTCCTCTCAACCTCCTGGGTTTTATTTTTTTACCTGGGGATTTCGCTGTGCAGATTACTTTTGCTGTTTCTAAAGCTTTATCAACTTTTTCAAAGGTTTCTGGTAAATGGAAAAAGGAAATCTAAACATATTGATGTTAGTAAGGCTGACTCCACTAAAGCTGCGTTAGTCAGTTTGTCTCAATTATCTGATGAGGATGATTTTTCAGTGGCTTCTGAGGGGTAATTGTCATATTCTGATACTGCAGTGACAAATTCTGCAGAATCAGAGACAATTCATTTCATATTTAAATTAGAACACCAAGTTCTTTTGAAGGAGGTTCTTGCTACTTTGGAAGAATCCGAATCTACTGCAGAGAATGCTAAGAGGTCTAGTAAGCTAAATAGGGTATATAATGTACCCTCATCTCTGGAAGTATTTCCAGACCGTATGGCAGATATTATAACTCAGGAATGGGATAAACCAGGGATTCCTTTTTCCCGTCCCCTGTTTTTAAAAAGATGTTTCTTGTTGCTGACTCTATTCATGACTCATGGTGCACGGTGCCCATGGTAGAGGGAGCTATTTCTACTCTGGCTAAGAGAACTACTATTCCTATTGAAGATAGTTGTTCTTTCAAGGATCCCATGGATAAGTAGTTTAAGGCTTTTTTGAAGAAGATGTAGATTCATCAGGGATTACAGTGGCAACCTGTTGCTAGTATTGCTACAGTTGCAGGGGCAGCATCTTATAGGTGCAATGATTTATCTAATCTTATCCTAAAAGAGACTACTATAGAGGAGATCCAAGACAGGATCAAGACTCTCAAGCTAGCCAATACCTATATTTGTGATGCCATCATGCAAGTTCTTAGGTTGGGTGCTAAGATTTCTGGTTTTTCGGTTTTAGCTCACAGAGCTCTCTGGTTAAATTCTTGGTCTGCAGATGTTAAATCCAAGTCCAAGCTTTTATCTCTGCCTTAGGGTAAAACCTTGTTTGGACCAGGTCTGGCCGAAATTATTTCTGACATTACAGGTGGAAAGACATTACAGGTTAAAAAGAATAGATATAAGGGTCGCCAGAATTTTAATTTTCGTTCTGTTGGTAACTTTAAGGGACAGAAGTCTTCCTCTTCCAAGTCGGATCAATCCAAGTCTTCTTGGAGGTCCAGTCAGCCTTGGAATAGGGAGAAGCAAGCTAAGAAGCCTTCTGTTGATTCTAAATCAACATGAAGGGGCTGTCCCCGATCCTGTAGTGGATCAAGTGGGGGGCAGGCTTTCTTTTTTTCAGCAGGCTTGGATACTCAATGTTCCAGATCTTTGGGCCATAGATATTGTATCCCACGGTTACAGAATAGGATTCAAATCTTGTCCTCCCAGGGGCAGGTTTCACCTGTCAAGGTTATCTGCAAATCAGATAAAGAGAGAGGCCTTCTTAAACTGCATAAAGAAACTATCATCCCTGGGAGTGATTGTTCCAGTTCCTCTAGAGGAACAGTGTCAAGGATTCTATTCAAATCTATTTGTAGTTCCCAAGAAGGAGGGCACTTTTCATCCCATTCTGGACCTAAAGTGTCTCAATCAATTCCTCAGGGTTCCATCCTTCAAGATGGAGACCATCCGTTCTATTCTTCCTTTGGTCCAAAAGTGTCAGTTCATGACGACCATAGATCTGAAGGATGCATATATTCCTATTCCTATTCACAGGGATCATTACCAGTATCTAAGGTTTGCCTTCCAGGACAAACATTTCCAGTTTGTTGACCTTCCTTTTGGCCTTGCTACAGCTCCCAGAATTTTTACAAAAGTTCTGGGGGCTCTTCTGGCAGTGTTGAGGTCCCAGGGTATTGCTCTGGTGCCTTATCTAGACAACATTCTAGTTCAAGTGCCATCTTTTCATCTAACAAGATCTCATACCGAGATCTTGTCTATTCTACGTTCCCACAGATGGAAAGTGAATCTGGGAAAGAGTTCCCTTGTTCCAGATACAAGGGTTTGTTTCTTGGGAACAATCATAGATTCCCTGTCCATGAAGATTTTTCTGACGGACGTCAGAAAATCCAAGCTTCATGTTTCTTGCCTGTCTCTCCAGTCTGCTATTCGTCCATCTGTGGCTCAATGCATGGAGGTGATTGGACTGATGGTTGCCTCCATAGACATCATTCCTTTTGCTCGGTTCCATCTGAGACCTCTGCAGCTATGCATGCTCAGTCAATGGAATGGGGGCCACTGAGATCTCTTGCAGAAGATAAATTTGGATTCCCCAACAAGGGTCTCTCTCTCATGGTGGGTTTCACAGGACCATCTGTCTCTGGGCACATGCTTCCTGGTTGATTTTGACCACGGATGCCAGCCTGTTAGGCTGGGGAGCAGTTTGGGGTTTCTTAAAGACACAAGGTCTGCGAACTCCAGAGTCGTTGTCTCTTCCAATAAACATCTTGGATTTGAGAGCAATTTCCTATGCTTTAATAGTTTGGCCTCAACTAGCTTTGGTCCAATTTATCAAATTTTAGTTGGACAACATCACCTTGGTTGCCTACATCAATCACCAGGGAGGAACTCTGAGTTCCTTGGCAATGGAGGTGTCTTGCATTCTCCAGTGGGCAGAGTTTCACAACTGCCTTCTCTCTGCCATCCACATACCAGGGGTGGACAACTGGGAGTCAAATTTTCTAAGCAGGCAGACTTTTCATCCCGGAGAGTGGGCTCTCCACCCAGAGGTTTTCTCAATGATAACTCTCAGGTGGGGGGTTCTGGAGTTGGATCTGATGGCGTCTCGTCAAAACGCCAAGCTTCCAAAATATGGTTCAAGGTCAAGAGATCCTCAAGCCATTCTGGTAGATGCTCTAGCGGTTCCTTGGAGCTCCAATCTAGCATACCTGTTTCCTCCATTTGCATTGCTTCCACAATTAATTGCTTGCATCAAACAGGAGAGAGCTTCTGTGATTATAATAGCTCCTGCATGGCCTTGCAGGATCTGGTTTGCGTATCTGGTGACAATGTAATTTCTTCCGCCATGGAGGTTACCTTTCAGGAATGACCTACTTCAGGGTCCCTTCCTTCATCTAAATCTGGTTTCTCTGAAGCTGGCTGCTTGGAGATTGAACATCTAAGTTTGGCTAGACGTCTCTGAGAAAGTCATAGATACTATGCTTCAGGCTTGTAAACTGGTTACTCACAGAATTTACCATAGTATATGGTGTAAATACCTTCATTGGTGTGATTCAAAAGGTTTTTCTTGGAACAAAGTAAGGGTTCCTCGAAGTCTGACTTTTCTTCAGGAGGGCCTGGAGATGGGTTTTTCAGTCAGTACTTTGAAGGGTCAGATTTCTGCCAGATGTTCAGTCTTTTGTTCAGGCCTTGGTCAGAATCAGGCCTGTGTTTAAATCTGTTGCTCCTCGTTGGAGTCTTACCTCATTTTTCATGCTGATAAGGCGGTCCTTTGTACTAAGCTGGGGTTTCTCCCCTAGGTAATGTCGGATCGCAATATTAATCAGGAAATTGTTCTTTTTGTCCTAACCCTTCTTCCCAGACGGAAAGTCTTTTGCATAACTTGGAAGTTGTGCATGCTTTTAAATTTTACCTTCAAACTAAAGATTTTCGTCAGACTTCTGACCTGTTTATTGTTTTTTCTGGTAAGCGTAGGGGTCAGAAGGCCATTTCTACCACTCTTTCTCTCTGGTTAGGAAGTGTTATCCATTTAGCTTATGAGACAGCTGGACATCAGCCTCCTGAGAGAATTACGGCTCATTCCACTAGAGCTGTTTCATCTTCATGGGCTTTCAAAAATTAAGCTTCTGTGGAGCAAATCTGTACTTGGTCCTCTATTCATACTTTTTCCAAATTCTACAAATTTGATACTTTTGCCTCAGCTGAGGCGTCTTTTAGGAGAAAGGTTCTTCAAGTGGTGGTGCCTTCAGTTTAGGTTGCCTGTCTTGTTCTTCCTCCTTATTCATTCTGTGTACTCTAGCTTGGGTATTGGTTCCCACTAGTAATTAAAATTTTTCGTGGACTCTCCATGCCATAGGAAAGAAAACAAAATGTGTGCTTACCTGATAAATGTATTTATTTCCAGGCATGGAGAGTCCACAACCCACACATTAAAATTAAGACAGCAGTTTTTTTTTTTTTTGTCTAGTCCTCAGGCACCTCTATACCCTTGTGTTATCTTCTTTTTCTGTTTCCCTTCGGACGAATGACTGGGGGTTATGGTAAGGGAAGTGATACTTAACAGCTCTGCTGGGGTAATCTTTGCCTCCTCCTGCTGGCCAGGAGTGAATATCCCACTAGCAATTAGAATGTTTCGTGGACTCCACATGCCTGGAAATAAATACATTTATCAAGTAAGCATAAATGTTTTATTTTTTTTTCTTGTTCTATCAAAAGTCGACTGCACTCACATACACGCTATTTGACTGACAGATACGATCATATAAAAAAAAATTGATAAAGGGACAGTCAACACCAGAATTTGTATTGTTTTAAAAGATAATCCCTGAATTACCCATTCCCCAGGTTTGTATAACCAACACAGTTATAATAATAATACAGGTTTTACCTCTGTAATTACCTTGTATCTATGCCTCTACAAACTGCCCCCTTATTCCAGTTCTTTTGACAGACTTGCATTTTAGCCAATCAGTGCTCACTCTTCTGTAAATTCACGTGCATGAGTTCAATGTCATCTATATGAAACACATGAACTAACACCCTCTAGTGGTGAAAAACTGTCAAAATGCATTTAGTTTAGAGGTGGCCTTCAAGGTCTAAGAAATTAGCATATGAACCTCCTAGGTTTAGCTTTCAACTAAGAATACCAAGAGAACAAAGCAAAATTGGTGATAGAAGTAAATTGGAAAGTTGTTTATAATTTCATGGCCTATTTAAATCATGAAAGTTTTTTTGGACTTGACTGTCCCTTTAACTTTTTCGCAAACTTTGGGTTTCTTACTGAAATAATTTACACACAAATACTGCAGTCATAAGACAAATGGTTGTAAAATCTTCTCTGGGATCCCCTTTGTTAAGAAATAGCAGATATACATTGCGTTGTCATTGCTTTTTGGCAATTAGAATGCTGCTTATTGCAGCTGCGAACCTTATGTGAAAGTAGAAACCTCACATCTCCCTCCTCCTGATCCCTCCCAAACAGCTCTCTTCCCTCCCTCAAGGATCATATTTGTATTTATATGACACTCTGTAGCCTAGTTTGGGCAATTATAATTATATATTTGTTAATATATATATAGCCTTGGAACAAAAAAAAATTATATTTTTATTATTTACCTTTTAATTTTTGCTTGCGTTGGATTTTTGGCTCGCAGTGTTTAGTTTGTATTTTTTACCATGCATCAGAATAGCGCACTTGAGCAAGTTGTGGTTTTCACGAGCTCAGGGCGCTATGTTTTTTCCCTTGCTTTGGTTTTCAGGTCAGCGCATGTCAGGTTAGAGCACGTATGCCCTCTATAACGTGCATTTCGGGTTTTGCCGCACTAATCTCGCTTTTTAAAGCTTTGTTTTTGTGTGTTTCATCCTATTCAACTATCCAGGCTTCGGGTGTGGAGTCTACTTGTCTCCTGCTTTACTTTTGTTTTAGCTTTGTGCATCTTGAAACCTGTATGTTTTATTAAGCTTCTTTAAGAGGAGGTACGTTTTCCATTTCTGAAGAACTTTTTTTTAAGGGATATAATTGTTTATACTATTGTAGTTTAATGTTATAATGGAGCCTTCTGATTCTGTCCCTATAGCTATTTTAGAAGCTGGGTCCTCTGAACACTTTCCTACTAATTTTAAGTGTATTTGTAAAAAAAAGCTGAAATATCTCCTCCAGCTTATGTGAGTAATGTTTAAAAATGTCAATGCACACTGACCAACCTAATGCTGCTTCTATCGGTATTACTGCTCCTTCTGTTTGTTCCTTACAGGGGAGCTCTATAGAGTTTGCTCCAGGTGTGAAAGATCTCATCAAATCTACTGTTTCTGAAATGTTTGCAGCTCTCCCGTCTTCAAGTAAGTGTAAAAGGTCAATTCTGAATTTACCTTATACTAGTGCTATGCCTTCTGAGGGGGATAATTCTTTTATGTCTTCAGAAGGAGAGGCTTCCTCTGATGATGAGGAATCTTCTGATGTTAAACTTGATTCATCCTCTTTTTTTAATTTTTTATTCAAAGTTGATCATATCTGTTTCCTTTTGAAAAAAGGTTTTGCTTCCTTTAGGGGTGAAAGACAGAGGACTAACCTTTTAACCATTTAGATTCAGTCTTTAAAACTAATTGTTTAATCCTTCTTCAAGGTTTAAGAAGTTATACCCCTTACCTGCCTCTAATATTGAACTGTGGGAGACTGTCCCTAAAGTAAATGGGGCCTTTTCCACTCTGGCTAAGCGTACTACTATCCCTTTGGAAGATAGTATTTCTTTTAAGCCCCCTTAGATAGAAAGTTAGAATCCTTTCATATTAGGGCCTTTCTGCAAGCAGGTTATTTGTTTAGGCCAGCTATCTTTATTGCTGAGGTAGCTGCTGCCTCTTCTTACTGGTTATCTAGTCTTTTAGAGCAATTTTTTTAATCCAAAGAATGTAGTCCGCAAAGCAGCTTTATCTTGATGGAATATCAGATAAGGAGACTCACAAGAGAGAGCAGAAAATTCAGAAGTGTAATGTCCAATTTATGCATAGGCTTAAAAGGACGAGCCTTTAAAATTTTGAATACTAGGTTAAGACTCCAAGGAGGAGAAATAGGCCTAATAACAGGTTTAAAGCCCGGACATAGGGAAGATGAGCAATCTTCCTATTAAATAATACAGAAAAAGCAGAGGTGTCCTTTCAAAGAACTGACAGATAACCCCCTTATCTAAACCATCCTGCAAAAACTGAAGAATCCTAGGAATTGTAAAAGAATGCCAGGAATAAGTATGGTTGATACACCATGAAATATAAGTTTTCCTAACTTTGTGATACATTTTCCTAAAAACATGCTTGCTAGCCTAAATCATAGTGTTAATCACAGTCAGAGAATCATCTATGACTGAGAACTAAGCATTTAATTTCCATGCCATCAAATGTAGAGTCTTTAGATCTAGATGGAAAAAGGGACCTTGAGACAGAAGGTCTGACCTTAGAGGAAGAGTCCATGGCGGGCAACTGGACATTCAGACCAGGTCCACATACCAAATCCTTTTGATCCACACTGGGGCTATTAGGATTACAAAGGACTGTTCCCATTTTATCTTGGAAATCCCTCTGGAGAGTAGAATCAGAGGGGGAAATATATAAGCAGGCTGAAAAGATCAAGGAACTGCTCGAGCATCCAATACCTCTGCCTAAAGGATCCCTGTACCTCGACAGGTACCTAGGAAGTTTGGCCATCAGATCTATTTCTGGTAGACCCCAGTTTTTTACAATCAGCTAGAATACATCTTGGTGAAGAGACCACTCTTCAGGATGTAGGGACTGATGAATGAGGTAGTCTGCCTCCCAGTTGTCTATACCTGGGATGTGAATAGCAGTGATGAGGCATGAATTGGTTTCTTTCCAAGAGAGGATTGGAGATAGTTCTATCATGGCTACGGAACTGTGAGTTCCCCCTTGATGATTGACATAAGCTACTACACATAACATTGTCTGTCTGAAAATGGAGATAAGGTTCCCTTTTCAATAGAAGCCAAGTCTGAAGGGCCCTGAAGAGTGTAGGGAGTTTCAAAACATTGATTGGTAATCTTGCCTCCCAAGGATTCCAAACTCCTTGTGCTGTCAGAGACCCCCAGACAGCTCCCTAACCTGAAAGACTTGCATCTGTGGAGATAACAGACCAGGTAGGACGAGCAAAAGAAGCCCCTTGAATAATAGATTGGTGATTTAGGCACCAAGTCATACAAAGCTGAAGAGGTTTAATATGAAATTGAGCAAATGGAATTGTGTCTGAAGCTGCAATCATGAGGCCAAGTACTTCCATTGAAAGAGCCACTGAAGGGAATGAGAGAGAATTAAGGTTCAGACAATCTGATATTAATTTCATTCATCTCTGTTCTGTCAGGGAAATAGTCATGGACACTGAATCTATCTGGAAACCTAAAAATGTAATCTTTGTCTGAGGAATCAAGGAACTCTTTTGTAAATTGATCCTCCAACCATGACAAACAATAGTTGTTTTGTATGAAATTCTGCTAAAAGATTGAGCTAGTACCAATATATCGTCCAGGTAAGGAAATATTGGAATACCCTAAGCTCTGATCACAGATAAAAGATCATTTAGAACCTTGGTAAATTGTTGGAGCTGTAGCTAAGCCAAATGGAAGAGCAACAAACTGATAATGATTTTCCTAAAAAGAAAACCTCAGAAACTGGTAATGTTCTGGGTGAATTGGGATGTGAAGGTAAGCATCCTGTAAATCTATTGTGGAAATAAAGTGACCTTGTTGAACAAAAGGCAGAATAGCCCTGATAGTTTCCATTTTGAAAGTTGGTATTCTTACAAATTTGTTGAGTTTTCGGATCCAGAATTGGTCTGAAAGAGTCTTCCTTCTTTGGAACAAAGAAGAGATTTGAATAAAACCCCATCCCATGTCCCTGCAAAGAAACTGGAACAATTACTCCCATATCTTCCAGATCTGAGACAGTTCAAAGAAAAGCATGAGCTTTAATTGGATGTTTTGGAATCAGGGTTAGAAAAAACTTCCTATGGGAGGTCTTATTTTGAATCCAATTCGATATCCCTGAGAAATAATGTTTTGAATCTAGGGATTTTGAACAGATTGTAACCAAGCTTTCTGAAAAAGGTTTAAATCTGCCCCCTACCAGTAATACTGGGTTGGGGGATATACCTTCATGTGATCTTAGAGGCTGGATTACATTTTTTATTCTGTTTGGATTTATTCCAATTTGAAGTGGCTCTCCAGACTGAGCCAGATGGTTTAAGGGAAGAGTCAGTTTTCTGTTCTTTATTCTGATGAAAGGAACGAAAACTAAAAGTATTTTGTTGTGAGATTTGACAAGTGCATTTGAAAAAAAAATTGCGCAAAGAAAAGAAAATCTTCAATTAGTTAATTTTCCTTCTGTAGCTCTTTGCATGGAAGTATTAGGATTTATGTTAGCAGCTTCATATGCTATTCCGCTTGTTTGGTTTAACATGAGACCTCTTTAGCTTTGTATGCTTCATCAGTGGTGCATGGATTACAATCAGTTGTCTAAGAAGATTCTTCAGTATTTCAGAAGAAGACAATCCCTGTCTTAGTGGATAAATCATCAGTCCATTGTGCAAGAGGCATCCTTTGTCCATTCAAATTGAACTGTGATACCGGCAGATGCAAGTCTTTTAGGTTGGGGTGCAGTCTGGGGGTCCTAGAGAGCACAGGAAGTTTGGTCTCCTCTGTAAATGAGTTACCAATAAATATGTTGTAAGTTTGTGCAATTTTCAGGGCTCTTCATTATAGGCCTGCAAGAAGAGACTTATCTGGTTTGGGCAGAGATATACAGTATTTTTATTCCATCTCTGCAATTCATATTCCATATTCTTAATTTGGTTCTAAGGGTTTTCCAGGATCCATCTTTTGAGCCTACGCATAATTTGGATATTCAGCTTTTGTCCTGGAAGGTTTTGTTTCTTTTGACCATTTCTTCTGCTAGAAGAGATTCTGAATTGTCATCAGGATGAGGCAGTTTTGAGAACAAAGTTTGATTTTTTACCTATAGTGGTTTATTCTGACAATATTATTTGTGAGATTATTGCTCCTAGAGATTATTCTCTAGTTTGTTCATTTTTTCTGGTTCCAGAAAGGTCAGAAGGCTACAGCTGTTTTGTTAGCATCTTGGTTAAAGCTTTTGATTCATAAAGCTTACTTGGAGGTGGGACAAGTCTCCTCCAAAAAGTATTATTGCCCATTCTACTAGGTCAGTGGCTACTTCCTGGACTTATAAGAATGAGGCATCTGTTGATTAGATTTGCAAGGGAACTACTTGGTCTTCCTTACATATTTTTTCTAAATTCTACCATTTTGATGTTTTTGCTTCTTCAGATGCGACCTTTGGTAGAAAAATCATTCGGGCAGCTTTTTCTAGTCATTAAATATTGAGTAATCATCTTGTTCCACCTTCATTGCTCTGGGACTCCACAGCTTGGGTATTAATAGGAGTAATGGCTTGTGGACTCTCACTACTTTTATAAAAGAAAATATAATTTATGCTTTATTTCTTTCATGATGATGAGAGTCCAGGAGACCCTGCCCATTTTTTCATAGAATTTTGATTATTTTTTAATGTATGTTTTTCTGGCGGCAGTATATGTAGGCAACTCTTTTTTCCCTACTCCTTTTTATGCTTTTTTTTATACCCTTCTTCTTTTCCTTGCTTTAATATATGTCAGACTAGTTTCAGTAAGGTGGGAGGGTTTTAATGGCTCTTAAGAGTTTTGGGAATTTTTACCTTCTCATATTGGTCAGGAGAGGTATTTCCCAAGAGTAATGGCTTGTGGACTCTCACCACCATGGAATAAATTAATTTATTAGGTAAGCATAAATTATATTTTCCAATTGTTCTCTCTAAGTATTGGGATTGGTATACAAGCATTTGTGTGTAGCGAAAGTGATAACATAAGGAATACTGTAAGCCTCAACCTATTTTGACCTAATTTCTCATATGTTTTATACTCTGCTGTTGGTAAAACAAGTATTTGAAAACACATTAAGGGAAAAACAATTTTACAGTATACTGACCCTTTAATTTGTCATACAAGGCCCCACTGACTCTCTGAGAAGGTGTAGTATTTGAATGCTGGCGCCTAGGAAATTTATACAGATATATGAATATACCGCTGGAAAACCAATAGCTTTCACTAGAAGCATTTTTTTTTATAACAGAAGTTTTTGCAAATATGGTTCTATTTAAAATTTAAATGTGCCATGTCCTTTTAAGCATTTTTACCATTTGAATTGCTCTTAATTTTAACAGGTGTATTTAGTTCTTTTTAATAAACTGAAACGGTGTTGGTTTTTTTTACTAAATTTTGTAATGTTGTACTATTCTAAACATGATATTTAAAAGATGGCTATTAAAAGTATCAAAGCAATATGATAAAGTAACTAACATTCGATGTAATATTGTATAATTTCAAGGACACAATTTAATGTTTCTATGGCAACCTTGGTTGCATAAGCATGTTCACCTGAAAATTCTTGTACTATCTGAATTGAACGATAACAGGGACAAAGAATAGAATAAGTATTAGTTGTCTGATGTTCCAAATGAAAATACATTAGTTTATTTATAGGGTGCAGTGTGATCACGAGGGAGCAGATATCACTTTAACTTTGCCAAAGTACAAAACATGAACTTGTTACACAAAGAAGCTAAAACATGCCCTACTGTAACATTTTATAATTCAGTGTATATTAATCTGCTTATTTGAGAGCTTAAAGGGACATGAAACCCAACACTTTTCTTTCATGATTCAGATACAGCATACAATTTAAAACAACTTTCCAATGTACAATCTAATGTGCTTCATTCTCATTGTATCATGTGTTGAGAGAGAGAGAGAGAGAGAGAGAGAGAGAGAGAGTGCATTGCTGCTTCTGAGCCTACCTGGGTGTGCTTTTCAACAAAGGATACACAGAAAAGGAAACAAATGTTATCAAATGTACCTCTTTCTCTTGGTATCCTTTGTTTAAACTTAGCTCCTTTCCATGAGAGCATATTGAGGCACTATATCACAGCAGTATTTGCATCAATGAGTTTGATCACAATCTTGCACTTGTTTTCAGTAGGTAGCGATTTCTGGACTTCGGTCAGTATTGTCTGTGTTTACCCCGTGCTCATGATCCTAAAATGCTTCTATAGTTAAATCCCCTGAAGCTCAAATTCTTTACCACCCCCTCCCCACCCACACACACACAAAATTGTTATCTTTATTGTTAATCTCCTGAGTTCCAACTTTTTTTAAAAAAAAAAACATGATTAACAAAAAAACAATATGATGATTTCATGGGTTTAATGATCACAGGTTGAGGGGCCTGAAGGTTAGCTGATTTATTTTTAATATTGTGTAGTGCTCTTATAAGGGGACATGGGTGTAATTAACCTGCTGTGCTCCAAAACCATAGAGACAGATTTGGAGGATATCTAATCCAGGGAACAGGTGAAATAATCAGATGATTAGTAAACATGGTTATTGTACCTCCAAGGTTATCCTGACAATCTGGCCTGTTAGGGAGGTATTGGACAGGTTTGAAAAACAGTGGTCTAGAGCTATGTGTGTTTGTGGTTATCAACTTGGCTATTTTTATTTTAGGGTAAAATTGCCTATTATTCATTTTTCAACTTTAATGAACGGAGCAGGTAGTGTGTGTTTGTATCTGTTTGTTGCTTACTGTAAGGGTAATTGTAGTGTTTTTGTGTGTGTGCAAAACCAATGTTACATTCAAATAGTGCCCAGTAATAGTGTTGCCACCTCAGACCTGTTTTTCTTGATACTTAAAGTGAATGTCAAGATTAATGAATCAGTGCCCGGTTTTTAAAAATCCTATTAAAAACAGGGGCACTTTCATTCATCAAACTTTACATTTCACTTGTTTTGATAAAATACTTACCTTTTAATCTTGAAAGCCGCTCCAGCGATTCCCCCTCCTGCCGCACGTCACTTCATACTTCAGCAATGACGAATACGGCATCCTCCAATCATGGCTTCCCCCCCAGGGGAATTATTGCCGGAGGTAACGCCGTGATTGGAGGAAGCCAGATTAGTAATTTTTGACATATGAAAAGGTTTGCGACGGGTGGGGGAAGCGCTGGAGCAGCATTCAAGATTAAAAGGTAAGTGTAAGTATTTTAACAAAACGAGTGAAATGTAAAGTTTGATGAATGAAAGTGCCCCTGTTTTTAATAGGGTTTTTAAAAAACGGGGCACTGATTCATCAAACTTGACGTTCACTTTAAAGGGACACTGAACCCAAATTTTTTCTTTCACGATTCAGATAGAGCACGCAATTTTAAGCAACTTTCTAATTTACTCCTATTATCAATGTTTCTTCATTCTCTTACTATCCGGACCATTTTTGGTTCACAACCTGGGTTGCACCAACCATAAAACAAGTGCTGTCCAGGGACTGAACCAAAAATTGGCTGGCTCCTTAGCTTAGATGCCTTGTTTCTCTTGTAAGGTATATCCAGTCCACGGATTCATCCTTTACTTGTGGGATATTCTCATTCCTAACAGGAAGTGGCAAAGAGAGCACACAGCAGAGCTGTCCATATAGCTCCCCCTCTAGCTCCACCCCCCAGTCATTCTCTTTGCCTGCTCTAAGCAATAGGGTCCCTCTCGGAAGGGTAAAGTGAATGTGGTGTTAGATTTGTAGTTTTTGTTCTACAAGCAAAAGTTTGTTATTTTAAATTGTACCGGTGTGTACTATTTACTCTCTAGCAGAAAAGAGATGAAGATTTCTGCAGGGAGGAAGATGATTTTAGCATGTTGTAACTAAAATCCACTGCTGTTCCCACAAAGGACTGAGGAGTACAAGAAAACTTCAGTTGGGGGGAACGGTTTGCAGGTTAGGCTGCAATAAGGTATGTTCAGTCATTTATTTCTAGACAAGACTGTGATAATGCTAGAAAAGGACTGATAAGATCCCCATGAGGGAAGGGTAAGCTTTATTCAGAGACTAAGTATGGAATTACAAGCTTACATAACAGGGCTAATTTATGCTGGTTGACACTATTTTATGGCAAACGGTTTTTACTAATAAATATCGTTTTTTGAGACACTTTGAAGGTTCCTTTTGTGTTTCTTTCAGGGGTTGTTACCCCCATGGCTATTATTATAACACTTAGGAGTGTTTCTTTAGGCCTCACAGCACCGGAGTAAGGTGGGAGGGGCCTAATTTCGCACCTTAGATGCGCAGTTAGATTGACTAGATCTTCAGGCTGTTTCACATGGAGGGTCCTGCTGCAGTTTGAGGGCCTATAAGAAGCTTTTTCCCCACAAATCTGGTTCCTAAGGGCAGGTAGGGCCACAGCTGAGCTGTGGCAAGGTGCTGAAGTCATGTTAACCGGTTGTTAGCTTGCTATTGATCCGGTTTGGGCATTAAGGGGTTAATCGTTTTTCTTGCTAGTTGTGCAATCTTACCAATGCTTTAGGTACATACTGTGAAATTTTCTAAAAGTTTGCTGCATTTTTCACTGTTTTGGAAAATTGTGTGCCTTTTTTATCTCTTAAAGGCACAGTAACGTTTTTTGCAAATTGTGTTTTTACTTGATTAAAGTGATTTCTAAGCCTGTTTGTCTTACTACTAGTCTGTTAAACATGTCTGACACTAAGGAAAATCCTTGTTCAATGTGTTTAGAAGCCATGGTGGAACCCCTTCTCAGAATGTGTCCCACTTGTACTGATATGTCTATACACTTTAAAGAACATATTGTTGCACTTAAAAATGTGGCCCAAGATGATTCTCAGACAGAAGGTAATGAGGTTAGCCCGTTAACCTCTCCCCAAGTGTCACAACCAGTTACGCCCGCTCAAGCTACGCCTAGCACCTCTAGTGCGTCTAACTCTTTTATTTTGCAAGACTTGGCGGCAGTTATGGATAATACCCTCTCAGTGTTTTTATCTAAACTGCCTGTGCTACCTACAAAGCGTGATAGCTCTGTTTTAAGAACAGATTCTGAGCATTCTGACGCTTTGGTAGCCGTATCCGATATACACTCACAACGCTCTGAAATGGGGGCAAGGGATGTGCTGTCTGAGGGAGAAATTTCCGATTCGGGAAAGGTTGCTCCTCAGACAGACTCAGATACGTCGGCTTTTAAATTTAAACTAGAACACCTCCGATTATTGCTCAGGGAGGTATTAGTTACTCTGGATGACTGCGACCCTTTGGTGGTTCCAGAGAAATTGTGTAAAATGGACAAGTACCT
This sequence comes from Bombina bombina, assembly GCF_027579735.1. Taxonomy (NCBI): domain Eukaryota; kingdom Metazoa; phylum Chordata; class Amphibia; order Anura; family Bombinatoridae; genus Bombina; species Bombina bombina. Next base: position 791,230,376 of record NC_069500.1, read on the forward strand.
AGAAGTTCCTGTTTACACTGATGTGTTCCCGGTCCCTAAGAGGATTGCGGATATAGTAACTAGGGAGTGGGATAGACCAGGTATTCCGTTTGTTCCCCCTCCTGTTTTTAAGAAAATGTTCCCCATATCTGACTCCACGCAGGACTCGTGGCAGATGGTCCCTAAGATGAAGGGGGCTGTTTCTTCACTTGCTAAACGCACAACCATACCAATTGAGGACAGTTGTACTTTTAAAGACCCTATGGATAAAAAATTAGAGGGTTTACTTAAGAAAATTTTTGTTCAACAAGGTTTTCTTCTCCAACCTATAGCGTGCATTGTTCCTGTAACTACTGCAGCTGCTTTCTGGTTCGAGGCGCTGGAAGATGCGCTCCAGACGGAGACCTCATATGAGGACATTATGGACAGAATTAAGGCTCTTAAGCTGGCTAATTCTTTTATCACAGATGCCGCTTTCCAACTAGCTAAGTTAGCGGCAAAAAATTCAGGTTTCGCCATTTTAGCGCGCAGGGCGTTGTGGCTAAAGTTCTGTTCGGCCGATGTGTCGTCAAAATCAAAACTATTGAACATCCCTTTCAAAGGAAAGACCCTCTTTGGGCCTGAATTGAAAGAGATTATTTCAGAAATCACTGGGGGAAACAAAATAATTTTCGTTCCTTTCGGAATGTCAGGAGCGGTCTTGCTTCATCCTCCCCTGCTGCAAAGCAAGAGGGTAACACTTCACAACCCAGGGCAGCCTGGAAACCTTACCAGGGCTGGAACAAGGGTAAACAGGCCAAGAAGCCTGCAGCTGCCTCCAAGACAGCATGATGGGGTTGCCCCAGATCCGGGACCAGATCTAGTAGGGGGCAGACTCTCTCTCTTCGCTCAGGCCTGGGCAAGAGACGTACACGATCCCTGGGCCTTAGAGATTGTTTCCCAGGGATATCTTCTAGAATTCAAGGAATCCCCTCCAAGGGGAAGGTTCCATATTTCTCATCTGTCTACAGACACGACAAAGAAAGAGGCGTTCTTACGCTGTGTAGAAGACCTACATTCAATGGGAGTGATCCACCCAGTTCCAATTGCGGAACAAGTGCTGGGGTTTTACTCAAACCTGTTTGTGTTTCCCAAAAAAGAAGGAACTTTCAGACCAATCCTGGATCTCAAAATTCTAAACAAATTGCTCAGAGTCCCATCATTCAAGATGGAGACCATTCGGACAATCTTACCAATGATCCAGGAGGGTCAATATATGACTACCGTGGATCTAAAGGATGCGTATCTACACATTCCTATCCACAAAGATCATTACCAGTTTCTCAGGTTCGCCTTTCTGGACAAGCATTATCAGTTTGTGGCTCTTCCTTTCGGGTTGGCCACTGCTCCCAGAATTTTCACAAAGGTGCTAGGGTCCCTCCTGGCGGTGCTAAGACCGGGGGGCATAGCAGTGGCGCCTTATCTAGATGACATCTTAATTCAAGCGTCGACTTTCCAAAGAGCCAAGTTTCACACGGAAATTGTAGTGGCCTTTCTGAGGTCTCACGGGTGGAAGGTGAACATCAAAAAGAGTTCTCTCTCCCCCCTCACAAGAGTTCCCTTCCTAGGAACACTAATAGACTCGGTAGTAATAAAAATATTTCTGACGGAGGTCAGAAAGTTAAAACTCTTAACTACTTGCCGAGCTCTTCATTCCATTCCTCAGCCATCTGCAGCTCAGTGCATGGAGACAATCGGATTAATGGTAGCGGCAATGGACATAGTCCCTTTTGCACGGATACATCTCAGACCACTGCAACTATGCATTCTCAGACAGTGGAATGGGGATTATGCAGATTTGTCTCCTCAAATGCAGTTGGACCAGGGGACCAGAGATTCTCTTCTCTGGTGGTTGTCTCTGGATCACCTGTCTCAGGGAATGTGTTTCCGCAGACCAGAGTGGATCATCGTAACGACCGACGCCAGTCTGTTGGGCTGGGGTGCAGTCTGGGACTCCCTGAAAGCTCAGGGCTTATGGTCTCGTGAAGAAGCTCTTCTTCCAATAAACATTCTGGAACTAAGGGCGATATTCAACGCGCTTCAGGCATGGCCTCAGCTAGCTGCGGCCAAATTAATCAGATTTCAGTCTGACAACATCACGACTGTAGCTTATGTCAATCATCAAGGGGGAACAAAGAGTTCCTTAGCAATGATGGAAGTAACCAAAATAATCAGGTGGGCTGAGGATCACTCTTGCCACCTCTCAGCAATTCACATCCCAGGAGTAGACAACTGGGAGGCGGATTTTGTAAGTCGTCAGACTTTTCACCCGGGGGAGTGGGAACTCCACCCGGAGGTATTTGCCCAGCTGACTCAGCTATGGGGCACTCCAGAATTGGATCTGATGGCGTCCCATCAGAACACCAAGCTTCCTCTTTACGGGTCCAGGTCCCGGGATCCCCAGGCGGTGCTGATAGATGCTCTAGCAGCGCCTTGGTCCTTCAATCTGGCCTATGTTTTTCCACAGTTTCCTCTCCTCCCTCGTCTGGTTGCCAGAATCAAGCAGGAGAGGGCTTCGGTGATTCTAATAGCGCCTGCGTGGCCACGCAGGAATTGGTATGCAGACCTAGTGGACATGTCATCTGTGCCACCATGGACACTGCCAATGAGGCAGGACCTTCTAATACAGGGTCCCTTCAAACATCCAAATCTAATTTCTCTGCGTCTAACTGCTTGGAGATTGAACGCCTAATTCTATCAAAGCGTGGTTTCTCTGAGTCGGTTATTGATACCCTGATTCAGGCTAGAAAGCCTGTCACCAGGAATATCTACCATAAGATTTGGCGAAAATATATTTTTTGGTGCGAATCCAAGGGTTACTCATGGAGTAAGGTTAGGATTCCCAGGATTTTGTCCTTTCTCCAAGATGGATTGGAGAAAGGATTATCAGCTAGTTCCTTAAAGGGACAGATATCTGCTTTGTCTATTCTTTTTCACAAACGTCTGGCAGAGGTACCAGACGTTCAAACGTTTAGTCAGGCTTTAGTCAGAATCAAGCCTGTTTATAGACCTGTGGCTCCGCCATGGAGTCTGAATTTAGTTCTTTCAGTTTTGCAAGGGGTTCCGTTTGAACCTTTGCATTCCATAGATATTAAGCTTTTATCTTGGAAAATTTTGTTTTTGGTAGCTATCTCTTCTGCTCGAAGAGTTTCAGAGTTATCTGCTTTACAGTGTGATTCACCTTACCTGGTGTTCCATGCAGATAAGGTAGTTTTACGTACCAAACCCGGTTTTCTTCCTAAGGTTGTGTCTAATAGGAATATTAACCAGGAAATTGTTGTTCCTTCTCTGTGTCCTAATCCTTCATCGAAGAAGGAACGTCTGTTACACAATCTTGATGTGGTTCGTGCTTTAAAGTTCTATTTACAAGCAACTAAGGATTTCAGACAAACAACTTCTTTGTTTGTTACCTATTCCGGTAAGAGGAGAGGTCAGAAGGTGACCTCTACCTCTCTTTCCTTTTGGCTGAAAAGCATCATCCGTTTGGCCTATGAGACTGCTGGCCAGCAGCCTCCTGAAACAATTACTGCTCATTCTACCAGAGCAGTGGCTTCCACATGGGCTTTTAAAAATGAGGCTTCTGTTGAACAGATTTGTAAGGCAGCGACTTGGTCTTCGCTGCATACTTTTTCCAAATTCTATACTTTTGCTTCTTCGGAGGCTATTTTTGGGAGAAAGGTTTTACAAGCAGTGGTGCCTTCCGTTTAAGGTACCTGTCTTGTTTCCTCCCTTCATCCGTGTCCTAAAGCTTTGGTATTGGTATCCCACAAGTAAAGGATGAATCCGTAGACTGGATACACCTTACAAGATAAAACAGAATTTATGCTTACCTGACAAAATTACTTTCTCTTGTGGTGTATCCAGTCCACGGCCCGCCCTGTCATTTTAAGACAGGTGGTTTTTATTTTTAAACTACAGTCACCACTGCACCCTATGGTTTCTCCTTTTTCTTCCTAACCTTCGGTCGAATGACTGGGGGGGTGGAGCTAGAGGGGGAGCTATATAGACAGCTCTGCTGTGTGCTCTCTTTGCCACTTCCTGTTAGGAAGGAGAATATCCCACAAGTAAAGGATGAATCCGTGGACTGGATACACCACAAGAGAAAGTAATTTATCAGGTAAGCATAAATTCTGTTTTTTCAAATAAAAATAGCAAGAGAACGAAAAAAAATGATAACAGGAGTAAATTATAAGTGTTGTTTGTGGATTTATTAAGTTATTTTGGCGGTGGAATTAAATAAATAAAAAATGACCCTGTAAATGAGTTCCCATTTGAGAATTTGGATTGTGATCAGCCAAATAGGGCTGTTACATTTTAAGTATAGGACCATTAAACAATAATGTAAAAGGTGCTGAGGATAAAGACTGAAAATAGCAGATTGTAATTATGCCATTAATGTAACAATCATTTTCAAATGCTAGACTGTGATAATTAATGGTACGGAGCTAAGGTTCAATTAAGGATACAGAGCGAAAGAAGTTAATCAGAAACTTTTTTTTAGTTCCATGGTTTATTAAAACCGTGAAACCCAAACATTTAAGGGCTTGATTTCAAGTGGAGCGCTAATTAGCGCTTTCACTAGAGTGGTAACTTGTGCTAGCAGTAAACCTTCTGTGCTCGTCGGGTTGCACTGGTATTATGAGTGGAAAGTAAAAAGTTATCACTCCAGTGCTAACCCGACGAGCACAAAAAGCTGAACTTACACTATCGCCCCCCCAGTGCAAAGTAACCCACTACACTACTACCACTAAACCGCCAGCCCCCACTACAAAGTACCCACTACACTATTAACTCTTAAACCGCTAGCCCCCAATGCAAAGTAACCCACTACACTATTACCACTAAACCGCCAGCCCCCACTACAAAGTACCCACTACACTATTAACTCTTAAACCGCTAGCCCCCAAATGCAAAGTAACCCACTACACTATTAACCCTAAACCGGCAGCCCCCCTAAGCAAAGTAAGCCCCAAAAAAAACCTAACTACCTTTAAAAAAATAAAAACTTACCAGTGAAAGTAAAAAAAATCTAATCTTACCTTAAACAAAAATAGAAAATCTACCATTACTATTAAAAAAAAACAACCTACCATTACTATTAAAAAAAAAAAACTATTACCAAAAAAAACCACAATACATTTAAAAAAAAAAAAATAACATTACAAACAATAACAAAAAAATGACCAAAAATAAAAGCTTTTTCTATTAGCTGATTTGAATTTGAACATAGAAATCAGCCAATAAGAATGCAAGGGTACTCAAAATATAAAAGGGGTATCTCACATTCAAAATTCAGTGGGCGACTGGTGACCGCATGAAGAGGACATCCGTGTTGAAGCTCTGACGATGGATTAAGGCCGTTGCCGCTGGGATGAAGATAAAAAGATGGATCGCCACTGGGATGAAGATGGAGCACCTTCACCATCATCATTAGTGAGTACCATCTTGGGGTTTAGTGTTAGGGTTTGTTTTTTGGGGGTGTTTTTATTTAAAAGGACATGAAACCCAATTTTTTTCTTTCATGATTCAGATAGAGAATACAATTGTAAACAACTTTCCAATTTACTTCTATTATTTAATTTGCTTCCTTCTCTTGTTATCATTTGCTAAAAGGTTTATCTAGGCAAGCTCAGGACTGTTGATTGGCGGCTGCATATATACAGGGAGTGCAGAATTATTAGGCAAATGAGTATTTTGATCACATCATCCTCTTTATGCATGTTGTCTTACTCCAAGCTGTATAGGCTCGAGAGCCTACTACCAATTAAGCATATTAGGTGATGTGCATCTCTGTAATGAGAAGGGGTGTGGTCTAATGACATCAATACCCTATATCAGGTGTGCATAATTATTAGGCAACTTCCTTTCCTTTGGCAAAATGGGTCAAAAGAAGGACTTGACAGGCTCAGAAAAGTCAAAAATAGTGAGATATCTTGCAGAGGGATGCAGCACTCTTAAAATTGCAAAGCTTCTGAAGCGTGATCATCGAACAATCAAGCGTTTCATTCAAAATAGTCAACAGTGTCGCAAGAAGTGTGTGGAAAAACCAAGGCGCAAAATAACTGCCCATGAACTGAGAAAAGTCAAGCGTGCAGCTGCCAAGATGCCACTTGCCACCAATTTGGCCATATTTCAGAGCTGCAACATCACTGGAGTGCCCAAAAGCACAAGGTGTGCAATACTCAGAGACATGGCCAAGGTAAGAAAGGCTGAAAGATGACCACCACTGAACAAGACACACAAGCTGAAACGTCAAGACTGGGCCAAGAAATATCTCAAGACTGATTTTTCTAAGGTTTTATGGACTGATGAAATGAGAGTGAGTCTTGATGGGCCAGATGGATGGGCCCGTGGCTGGATTGGTAAAGGGCAGAGAGCTCCAGTCCGACTCAGACGCCAGCAAGGTGGAGGTGGAGTACTGGTTTGGGCTGGTATCATCAAAGATGAGCTTGTGGGGCCTTTTCGGGTTGAGGATGGAGTCAAGCTCAACTCCCAGTCCTACTGCCAGTTTCTGGAAGACACCTTCTTCAAGCAGTGGTACAGGAAGAAGTCTGCATCCTTCAAGAAAAACATGATTTTCATGCAGGACAATGCTCCATCACACGCGTCCAAGTACTCCACAGCGTGGCTGGCAAGAAAGGGTATTAAAAGAAGAAAATCTAATGACATGGCCTCCTTGTTTACCTGATCTGAACCCCATTGAGAACCTGTGGTCCATCATCAAATGTGAGATTTACAAGGAGGGAAAACAGTACACCTCTCTGAACAGTGTCTGGGAGGCTGTGGTTGCTGCTGCACGCAATGTTGATGGTGAACAGATCAAAACACTGACAGAATCCATGGATGGCAGGCTTTTGAGTGTCCTTGCAAAGAAAGGTGGCTATATTGGTCACTGATTTGTTTTTGTTTTGTTTTTGAATGTCAGAAATGTATATTTGTGAATGTTGAGTTGTTATATTGGTTTCACTGGTAAAAATAAATAATTGAAATGGGTATATATTTGTTTTTTGTTAAGTTGCCTAATAATTATGCACAGTAATAGTCACCTGCACACACAGATATCCCCCTAAAATAGCTAAAACTAAAAACAAACTAAAAACTACTTCCAAAAATATTCAGCTTTGATATTAATGAGTTTTTTGGGTTCATTGAGAACATGGTTGTTGTTCAATAATAAAATTAATCCTCAAAAATACAACTTGCCTAATAATTCTGCACTCCCTGTATATTGCATATATATATTGATTGTGATTGGCTCACCCAGTTAGAAACCAGTAGTGCATTGCTGCTCCTTCAACAAATGAAACCAAGAGAATGGAACAGATTAGATAATAGAAGTAAATTAGAAAGTTGTTTAAAATTCCATTCTCTATCTGAATCATGAAAGAAAAAATTTGGGTTTCATGTACCTTTAAGATTAGGGATTTTATTTTTTCCCCTCTGGGCAGCAAAAGAGCTAAATGCCATTTTCATGGAACTTTTTAGAGTAGGTCACTTTAAGGCAATGCCCTACAAAAGGCCATTTTAAGGACTATTTGTAGTTTAGTTTTAGAATAGATTTTTTTTTTTGGGGTGGGTTTTTTTATTTTTGGCTTTTAGAATAGGCTTGACTCTTTATTTTTTGTAATTTGTTTAAAATGTTCTGTAATGTTAAGGTTAATTATTTTCTGTAACTGTAGTTTTTTTTTTTTTTAAATGTAATGTTAGGGTTAGGTGTTTTTTTTTTTTTTTTAATGTAATGTAAGGTTTTGTTTTTTCTGGTAATGGTAGGTTGTTTTTTTTTTTTTTTAAATATAGTTAGGTTTCTTTTAGTAAAGGTAAGGTTAGTCTATTTTGGGTCAACTTAGGAGGTATTGCGATAGGGGGTTTAGATGTCAGTGGGATATTTTATGTTGGGGGGCTGGCGGTTTAGGGGATAATAGTGTAGTGGGGACTTTGAAATGTGGGGGCTGGCAGTTTAGGGGTTAACAATGTAAAGAGGCAGTTTGCAATGTGGCGTGTGGTGGTTTAGGGGCTCATAGTGTAGTTTATTGCAACTGTTTCCTCTGGACAACAACGCTACTGCTCAACGCTACCAAAAGAAAATATGGGGAGCATAAATTACCACGAGTTTGTGCTGACTGATCAATGTGATGTCACTATTAGCAAGGAAGCAGTTACAATACCCCTAAATTAAAAACTGAATTAATAAATAGACAGATACAAAGCCAGACAGACAGCTGTTCCTTAACTTGTCCGCCACTTTTCAGATACGATCGGGATTATTGACACCCCCTGCTAGCTGCCGATTGGCCGTGAATGTTCAGGGGGTGACATTGCACAAGCATTTCACAAGAAATGCTTGTGCAAAGTTAAATACAGACAACGTATGCTATCAGCATTTAGTGATGCCGGGCAGACATGATTCACTTCAGAGAATCATGTCCGCCCTGCATTTGTTAAATATACCCCCTATGAGTATTTTATTATTACTCTCTATCAGTTGTTTTTTTTGTTTTTTTTTAAAGATTGCTACAGCTTCAGTAGTTTTCACAAAGGCCCTGGCTGTTGCTCTAGCAAGAAATTAGTTTCTAAGACTTCATCTAATGGATTTGTCTGCAGGGAAAGTATATAACCTTACCTACATTGTTACCAATGGTATTTTCTATGTAAGGTTATACTTCAGTTGGTGGTAGCTGAAAAGCAGATACTTAATAGAAATATTTTTTTCTTAATCCAGATTGGTCAACAGGTGCTAGTCTTGAGAGCTGTCTGAAATCACCTCAGCGTTTCTGATGGTTTCAACTCAGGAGACACTTCTTTCCTTAAAAGTCTGTAGACTAAGAGCTATGTTTCTGCTCTAGACCTGGGAATCACATTGTCACACTACTTGAGTTAGTGTCAAAGTCAGAAATACCCAGAGACTGAGGTAGGAGTAAGATAAACCACACTGAGGGCTCTGGACAAGACCTGGCAGAGACTGGACGAGTAGAGTGCAGAATAGAAAACAGCACAGTACCTGAATAATGGAACTTCTCCAGAATCTGGAAGCTGAAGAGTAGGAGAATAGAAGGACCAAAGTCAATGTCCAATCTGATTTCAAATACAGGAATCAGCCCAATCTTTCAAGGTAACAAAAGGGAGTTAGAGAAGCCAAAGTCAGTGTCCAATCCGATTTCAAAGCCAGGTATCTTGAGATCTCAGAATAAGCTCAAACGAAGGTAACAGACTACTATACTCGAGCAAAGATAGTATGGCAGTTCTGATATATAAAGCCAAAAGGTTGAGCCAAAAGTGACGCAAGCGTGATAATGCAGAACCGATGCGACACGACTACGCAAGAAGCAACGCAAAAAAATTATGCAACCACTACGACGCAGGTAGCAACGTCCAAAACAATGCGACTATGATGACACAAGTAAAGGCACCTAAGGATGACGTGATCATGATGACGCAAGAAGCGCCGACCAAAAATGATGCAACCAATATGATGCAAGAAGGTAAACAGAAGCAATACTGCCAATACTGACACACATAGTTTGCCTGCATAGTGTTTAGAATCTGGAGCATAATGCTACGATGGTAGCTTACACCAACCATCAAACAAGAATGCACAGCAGGTCTGCAGTAACAGCTCATATTCTGAATTTTTCAGAAATCGCCTTAAAAGGAACATGAAACCCATAATTTTTCTTTCATGATAGAACATACAACTTTAAACAGATTTCCAGTTTACTTCTATTATCGAATTGGCTTTTTTTTTTTTTTAACTTCTTTTTATTAGCTTTTTAAGAAAAATAAGACAACAAAAATAATACCAGATTCGGGCAATACAGAACCAAAATGACATAAATATTGGCAATAGCACATCAAGCCAATGAGTATAGATTACAAGTACCTTGTATATTACCTTTAACAAAGACAAAAAGATAAAAAAAAACAATAATAAGAAAAAAATAAAAAAAGACTTTCTCCGCCTGCAAAAAGTCATACATAATTAAGGCTTAATGAAATCCTGCTGTTTCCCTATGTCACCGCAAGAGTGACAAAAAAAAAAAAAGTTTTCTCTTCACCTGTAGCCTCCCCTTCCCTATCATTCCAAAGAAAACGGCTTTCTCACTAGCCCATTTCCCTTGCATTAGACACCCATAACGGAGGAAACATGCCATGTGCCACTAAATCTGCAAAAGTCTGAGAACTTAAAAAAGGAAACAGAATATTTTTCTGCACTGGCAATGGATAAGATGTAATAATTGGCAGCCATCTGTAAATAAATTTACTGATATACTTTTCAGTAGAGAGATGAGTGTGAAAGGCTTCGAATATTATCTGCGACTGAATCTCTTTAAGAACAAGAGAAAAGGGAGGGGCTTTATATAAACGCCAATTCTTAAATATAAGGAACCTAGCTATAAGAATAATAGCTATAAAAGAATCTACAAAGATATTTTTTATTTGATTATCTATTCTGAGAAACACTACCAAATCAGGGGTGAAATGACTATCTAAATTAAAGGACTGGTTAACCCAGTACTGGATTTTCAACCAGAATTGGTTAATCTTAGGACATGACCATAACATATGTATTAGATTAGCATTAATATGAGAGCACCGCGGACACAAAAAAGATTGAGAAGGGTAATACTGTGCCAATCTAGACGGAGGTAAATAATATTTATTAATTAATTTAAAATGAGACTCTTTTATGGAGATGGGAAGAATACATTTGTATACTGTTGCACAACTTTGGACAACCATTTCCGGGTTTAAGATAGAAAAAGTATTCTCCCATTTTTTACAGATTTTCTCCACCCCTAATGCGCCTTGTTTAGCTAACATTATATCATATATGAGCGAGATTGAGGTTTTGCCCCTTGTAAAGTTATCAATACATGTATCAATCTTGTCCCACTCAGACTGCCAATCTTCCCCTGGCAATGAGTTCTGCACGAAATGCCTGATTTGAAAATATGCAAATAGGTTATCCCTTGCTAAGTTAAATTGTTGGAAGAGAATACCTGATGGGTACATTTGCCGTGAGTCTACTAGAACCTGAGATACCCTTGCCAGCCCGTTCTCTTCCCATTTTTTGAAGACCCTATATTGTATTCCAGGCACGAACTCTGGGTTACCTCTTATGGGCAAATATTTAGAGAAATACGGATCTATTTCTAGTTCCTTACAAAATTTATGCCAAGCTATGATTATGTTTTTGATGGAGGAAAACATTGCTATTTTAGGAGAAATCTGCTTGATCCTGTTATGTAAAATTGCTTTTAATGAAAACGGGACAATGCATTGACTCTCTAATTCAATAGTAGCAAAATTATTAGAATCGGAGATCCAGTCAAGGGCAAATTTAACTAGCGTTGCAATATTATATATTTTTAAACTAGGGAGAGCTAGGCCAGCAAAACACTTTTTTGCATTAGTTTCATCAAAGCTATGCGGGGTTTCTTATTGCTCCAAATGAAATTAGATACGTATTGCTCAAACTTTCTGAGATCCGATTTTAGGAGAAATTGTGGGAGATTTTGTAGTGGGTACAACATCTGGGGAAGTACAATAATTTTTATTAGATTAACACGCGCTGATATAGATAGGGGAAAAGAGGACCAAACGTCGAGATTGATTTTAATCTTCTTAAGTAGAGCTACAAAATTCAGCTCATACCATCTTTGGGGATTTCTATGTAGAGTTATCCCTAAATATTTAAAGTGGTCAACGACTTTAAAGGGATGATTTGAATAACTTGCTTTTGATTTATGAATCCAAAGTAACTTGCTTTTTTCTAAATTAATTTTATACCCCGAGAATGAGCCAAATTCAGTAAAGATTTGCAAAACTAAAGGTATATGATGTGCTGTAGTATTTAAAAAGAGTAACATATCGTCTGCGTACAGGAGAGTTTTCAGCTTTTGTGACCCGATTGAAATACCACTAATATTTTGCCTTAGCCATATAGCCAAAGGCTCTAACGCTTTGTCGAACAACAACGGAGACAACGGACACCCTTGCCTTGTTCCCCTACCAAGAGTTATCTTGGGGGATAGTGTATCATTGATCAATAGATATGAAATCGGCATCCGATATATTTTATGAACAAAGTAAAGAAATTGCTCTTGAAAACCAAATCGTTCTAACACACAGAATAAATACTGCCATGTGATAGAATCGAAGGCTTTTTCTGCGTCTACTGTCAGAAGAGCCAGATCTGCATATGTACCTTTCTTTATTTTGTCTCTATTCCAAAAATAATCCAGAAGTATCACTAATTTACAAAAATTTTTAGCCGAGTTCCTTCCTTTGATAAACCCCGTCTGATCGGGATGAATAATCTCATGTAAGCCATTCGCCAATCTATCTGCAATAATGGAAGTTAAAATTTTATAGTCTACGTTAAGAATTGATATTGGCCTATACGAAGCAGGGTCCTCTCTTTCCCTATCTTTTTTCGGTATCAAAGTAACATTAGCTGCTGTAAAGATGTTAGACATCTTGTTGCTGGAAGAGAAATACTCATTGTAAAGCCTTTCCAAGGTAAAATTAAGTTCTTGGGATAATAGTTTATAAAATTCCGCCGGTAAGAAGAAGTCTGGCCCTGCAGCTTTATTTAATTTTACTTTCTCAATAGCTTTGGTGATTTCTTCTCCTGTAATGTGCGCGTTTAACTTTTCTAAACATTCTTTAGAAAATTGTGGGAGTGTAATCTGGGCCAAGAATTTTTCCAGGTTTGTAACATTAACGTCTGTTTTATTATAGAGTTTTTGATAAAATTTATGAAACACTTTTCTAATGTTTTCAGGATCCGTAAATCTATCTTTACCCTCTTTGATAGCTGTGATATAATTTTTACTTTTCCTGTTTCTAGTTAGATTAGCTATATGTTTTGCAGAGACACCGTGAAAACCTTTGAATTTAAGATTCAGCTTAAGTTCTTCACTATGTGATCTCTTCTTGAGATAAACCTCCCGATTATTTTTTGCCTCACAATATTTCCTCCAATTAATAGTGGATCTTTCGTTATTATAATTTCTAAGCGCATTTTTAACCTGATAAGCGAGCTGAATTTTCAGTTGCTCTAGCTTTCTTGTTCCATACATTAATATATGCTTTTATTTCCCCTCTTAATACAGCTTTCGATGCCTCCCAGAATGATTCAATATTACTAAATTGAGCAATATTAAAAGTAACGTAATCTTTCCATTTTTGCTTTAACCAACAACCAAATCTAGGGTTATTATATAGAAAACGCGGAAATATAAAACTTTGATTCCTATCTTTAGGTATAGATAAAGAGGGAAAGGCTAGTGAGATGATAGCATGATCCGAGACAAGTATGTCAGCAATCTCAGGTTTAGATTTCAAAATCGATAAAGATTCTGATATTAAAAGCATATCGATCCTTGAAAATGTCCTATGTACTTTTGACTCACAGGAAAAGGTTCTGTCGTCTGGATTCTCAATACGCCATATGTCCAGGAGCTTGAGTTTCTGACACACTTGTTTCAAACACTTTGCTCTTTTATCGTAATCTCTTGTTTTTTTCTGTGATAGTCTATCTATCTCAGGACACATTGCAATATTAAAATCTCCCCCTAGGATTAGGTTTTGAGAGACAAATGGGAATAACTTAACTTTAATCTTCACCCAAAACACCGGGTTGTGAGTATTTGGGCCATAGATATTACAAAAAACAAAATCAACCTTATTGATCACTACTTGCAAGATAATAAATCTAGCCTCAGGATCATATTCTACCTTATTAACCTTATATTCTAATTTTTTTTGCAGCAGTATGGCAACCCCTGCCTTCCTATTTTTCGTTGGGGTGGCGAATTTCTGCTTCTTTTAGGTGAGTCTCTTGTAAGAACACTACCTCTGGATGATGTTTAGCGAGGGTTTTTATAACAAGTTTACGCTTCATTGGGGAGGTTATGCCACCTACATTCCACAAGAGAATTTTAAAATTTTGACACCCATTAAAGGTCATCCCAGCCTAAAGAGAGTATACCTGCCACACTCCGTACTGCTTACCCAAAGCGGGAGTAGAACAAGCAGGGAGAGAGAGAGGCCACAAGCGAGAGAACAACAAAACCAAAAAAAAAAAAAAAATCGAATTGGCTTAATTATCTTGGTATCATTTGTTAAAGGAGCAGCAATGCACTACTAGTTTCTAACTATATATATATATATATATATGCAGCCACCAATCAGCAGCTAGAACCTAGGTTCTTTGCTGCTCCTGAGCTTTCCTAGATAAACCTTTCAGCAAAGGATAACAAGAGAAGGAAGCAAATTAAATAACAGAAGTAAATTGGAAACTTGTTTAAAAATTGTATTCTCTGTCTAAATCATGAATGACTAAATTATGACTTTACTGTCTCTATAAGCTTAAATCCAATTGACTGTGGTACTGCAGCACAACAAAGTATGTGGATGTACCTAGTAGGTAGTAAATCAAGCCCACTTACAGGGTGCACTGGGACATATTGTTATGGCAATATCCAAACATTTACATATAAAATGCAGACTACTTGACATGGGCGGTCATATAAGCAATGACTGGATTTAAACTACAGACCTAGAGACTATATCCCTGCTGCTTTACTTATTGTGCTATCTGGGTTTTTATTTAGCTTGCTGACTAAAATCCAGATTTCAGAGTAATCTCAACCTTACAGTGACCACCAAGAGTTATGGCCACAAAACACAACCATTAAATCCCTTTCAAGATATCTAGAATACTTTAAATAATCTACATTGTATATGACAAAAAATATTTTATTAAGGAGATGTGGTAAATACCAGAGGGCCGGCAAAACTTTGCCGGCCTAGCCGGGTTTCTGGAACTGAGCACCCAGCACATTATTTAAAGATTGATTATAATTTTAGTGACAGCTTCATAATTATAATGGGGAGGTTTACTATTTAGTATAGTTTATTATAGTGAGGTTTTTTTTCCTACAGCAGGCAGAGTTAGCTGGTGCATTTCAGGGGAGTGTAGATTAGACACTACGCAAATGTAGGTGGTATTAGGGACTTAGGTGGGCATTCCAGGGGGGTGTAAAGTTAGCTTGTCGTAGGTGTAGGCGGTCAGGGGTAGTTAGTTGTGCGGTGCAGGGGGAGTGTACGTTAGCTGTAACGTAGGGGCAGACGGTAGGTGGGAGGAAGCAAGGCAGAGCAGAGGGAGTGTAGGTTAGGCGTGATGTAGTGATAGGCGTTCTGGGGAAGTTAGCGGGGCATGCTAGTGGGAGTAACCTGCACTTTGATTCAGACATATCAACACAAGATCGATATGTTCGAATTAGTGAAGTGCAGGTTGCAAGGAGGGTGTCTGCCATGTTTGTCTTGCTACCTATTAGATGTCGAGACTACATCACCTGAGATAGTTAGAGTAGGTATAATAAAATGTAAGTCCTGCAGGCACTTCAAACAGGGCCCCCCCAGGCCGCAGCAAAATGCAGGAGAGCTCCCATTGACTTCTATGGGAGAGACATCGCCACTCACCAGCATTGCTCGGCCACGTCCCTTTTGTTTGAAAATCTTTACAGGCCGTCAGACTGTGAGGCTGACTAGGCCAGTAAAGCAGGGAGGTGGGAGGGATTTTAAGCTCTGATATGAGGTCTTGACCTCCTCCTAGTGGTGGGAAATATATCCCATATGTTATGGAGGACTGTGGACCATCATCATTTTACGAAAGAAACAAAGTTTTCTGACATATAATGAGGTGTCTGCAGGTAGGTGGCTGAGTCCCCTAGGCTATGCTATACTGAAATTAAGTATGTTCAAATATCCGATGGGCTGCGTGTGTGCTGGCAAACGTTTACCTGAAAAATCCCACAAGAGGACTCTAATAGACCTGTCCAAGCGACACCTGAGGGTAGTTATGGTTAACATTCCATTGGGAGATACTTTGCACATAACCTGGTAATCCTATACCCCTTCTTCTGCGGCTATATGTGCCGGGGGTAATGGGTCTCACATAGGTCTGAGCTCCCATAAAATAATTAAAAAGTGAATAACTGATAGACATGTGCATATTATATATATATATATATATATATATATATATATATATATATATATCATAGGTTGATGAGATTCCATAGGACCATGACGTGTGGATTATAATTCCTGCCACTAGGAGGAGGCAACAAACCCAAGATTTTACTCTCTCCCACCTCCCAGTATTATTCAGTTTGTTCTTTGCCTCCCAATAGAGAGGTTAAATATAGAGGTATTCCAGTTATTCACAAGCTGGTATAACATATTATGGTAACTAAAGAAGAGGAGAAAAAGAAGCACTGTAATGGCACACTTAAATACTAAAAGGGGGTGGTACGTTGTACCATAAATAATAGAGAAGACGGGGTTAACCAGATTATTAATTAAAACTTAACTTTTACTCAGAATATACCGTATTGTTCCGAGTATAGGCCACTCCTGATTATAAGCCGCACCCTTAAAGTTTGGTGCTATTTTAAGAAAAATTATTTTTTAACTTTTCTTAACTTAAAATAAAAATACACATTAGTAAAACACAGACCCCTCCTTAATGTCTTAGCCTCCCTTCCTGACAGATAACTGTCTCCTTACCCTGCCCCCACCCTGGACAAGGGGATATGGGAACGCGCTGTAAAAAACAGCATATGAGAGGTAAAGAACTATATAAGGAATGTGGATTACACAAGAGTATAATAAAAAAGTTTATAATTGTATTACAATAAGCGATGCCGGCATCTGATACAAAGTAAAATAGTACAATTAAAATAGGATAAGAATCAACATAAATTGTAAAACATCAGTGTGTAGTGCTGTAAGTAACTGAAAAAAATAATAATACTATGTTGCAAAATAACACAATGTTAAAATTGAAACAGAGTCAATGTTACCGTCCTTTCACAATCAGGCCAGTGATTAGTGTGTCTGATCCAGCTGTTTATATGAATGCAGGTATAACTTGGATGATTCCCTCTGTGTTGTTTATAAAACAGCGAAAAGCTTTCAGAATCTTCTGGCTTGTATCCAATGACTGTGAGTTAAATTTCAAAGACACATTCACAGCCATATTTGCGGGATGTCCCGTGCTGTGGGCCGGTTTCTGTCAGCGACAGACTTCGTTTCTTTGAATTAAAATGAATCAAACTGCTTTTAACAAATTTGGGTCATGGGTGGGAATTACGCATATAGAGTCAATTCATATATTAAAGAGGCTCAATGCACCGCACCTACCGCATATGTAAGTCAAGCAGTTGTATTGCAAGTAAGTTTGTAACAGCGTCCATATTATTCAGATTCCAGTGCTGGACAGAAGAAAGTAGATCATGGGTATGATGGTATTTCCAAGAAAAAACAACTCTGTGCATTAGAGTTGGTCTCAACCACCTTACCTACTACTTAATTTCACAAGTTATAAGCAAATTTCTACGCGTTTCAGCCTAGTCAGGCCTTTATCAAGATGCTCATTATGGTCTTTCATGAATTTAAATACACTGTGGTTCTCTGTGATTGGATCAGAGAGGGTAATGTGATTAGATGAGAGAGTCATGTGATTAGATGAGAAAAAGTCATATGACTGGGTTTTACCATGATTTTTCACAGTTTAATCAACATTTGTTATATGTTTATAAATACCTCAACATTTTGTTCTATTTTGATGAATGTTAGAATTAATGAGGATTGGAGTAAAAGCATTTGGATTGTGCAGTAGATCTATATACCAGAGATAATACAAAAAATTATACATGAAATATTTACATGAAAGATTATGAAAAAATATATATATATAAAAAACCACGAGCAGTACGTATTTGCAATAAAAACTTTTTTAGTCGTGATTAAGTCGTGTGTATGGTTAACTCTAAAAGATATTGAAATGAAATACTACAGAAATATGATAATATCAAAAACCCATCTTTATTTGGAAGACATATCTTTTTTTGAGAAACATATTCTTTTTTGAAAGACATATCGTTTTTTGAAAGACATATCTTTTTTTGAAAGACATATCTTTTTTTGAAAGACATATCTTTTTTTGAAAGACATATCTTTTTTTGAAAGACATATCGTTTTTTGAAAAACATAGTTTTTTGAAAGATATATCGTTTTTTTGAGACATATCGTTTTTTGAAAGACATCTTTTTTTGAAAGACATCGTTTTTTGAAAGACATCGTTTTTTGAAAGACATATCTTTTTTTAAAAAACATCTTTTTTTATTTAAAAGACATATCGTTTTTTGAAAAACATATCGTTTTTTGAAAGACATATCGTTTTTTGAAAGACATATCGTTTTTTGAAAAACATATCTTTTTATGAAAGTCAGATCTTTTTTAGGAGTTACATCTTTTTTTGATTGTTAAATCTTTTTTTTGAAAGGCATATCATTTATTAAGGTACTTTGAAGTCTAGATTATAAAATTGAGGTCTAATTCAGAATTAAGGCCATACGGGTGAAGACTTTTATAGTTGTATATGAATTCCGCTTCTTTCTTGGTGAGGAGTGTGTTCATATTTCCTCCTCTATTGCCTAAATTCATCTTTTTAATTCCCCAGAATTTGAAATGTTTCAGGTTACTAGAATGTTTCTCTTTAAAATGTGCATAAAGATTAGTGTCAACAGATTTGTGTTCAATTTTTAATATGTGTTCACGTATTCTGTCTTTTAACATTCTGCTTGTTTGTCCGAAGTAAAATAATTTACAAGAGCATTGAATGCAATAAATAATGTTTTTGTCTGTACATCTAATCAGTTCTCTAATTTTAGTGGACTTAATTTCTTTTATTTTTGAGCTGCCCCCTCACCCTTTGAGCACCCCTATCTCCCTCACACACAGACCCCTCCTTAATGCCTTAGCCTCCCTAACAGATATCACCCCTGTCCCCTCACACACACGCACAGTCCCCTCAGAACCCTCAAAGGCTGCATCCTCTTAAACCACTCAGCCTCCTTCCCTCACACAGTGCAGAGTGTACATTTACTGTTAGCCCCACAGTGAACTGCTCACAAGTATGGCAATCATATACTAATAATCAATAAAAATCAAAGACTTATCATCTGATCTACCGTAATATCGACCGCTGAAAATGCCGGTAAAAGTAAATGCCCTCGGCTCCCAAGTCAGTGTGCAGAGCTACTGATGCCTCATAGGGACGTGAACTACGGATGCATCACAGGGACATGAGCTACGGCTGCCTCACAGGGACATAAACTATGGCTGCCTCACAGGGACGTAATGCTCCCAAGTCAGCATGAGGCGATACGGAGGCCTCACAGGGACAAAATGCTCCCAAGTCAGCAGGGAGAGCTACGGATACCTTACAGGGACGTCATACAGGTAACTTGTGGGCTTTTGCAGCAGTGATGTGCTGGTGTGGTGGCTCCTGTCTGGCTATGTCCCAGATCTCCCGGTTTAACTCGCTGGGCTTCTCGAGCAGTGGTGTGCTGGTGTGTGGGGTTGCGGTCATTATCCCTGCAGGGGCTTTGGTTGTTGGCGGTGGCTGGTGGGTGCTGAAGAAATACCGGTGTGTGCCTGAACCCCTACCTCTAACAGGAACGGCATTCCCACCCCACAGTGACATGAACCATTCAAGGTAACTTCCGTTGTTTACATATACTGGTATTTTAATTATGTTTTTTGCAACATCCCGATTGTAGGCCGCACCCCTAGTTTAAAGACTTACATTAGGGGAAAAAAGTGCGGCCTGTACTCGGGACAATATGGTATATAAAAAAGGGTGAATACACGTACATTTAAAAACAACTAAAAAACATATAAGGATGACTGCTCTCTGTGTGTATGAGCGTATACTATTAAATCCAAACCCGGTTGACACATAAAGTGGCGTATCAGCCAAAGGGATGGAGGAAGTTCACAAAAAGGTAGCACAAACGTGGAGCTATTAAGTCTACAGCTAAGGTATCTAAAAGTTATTTACCATTAAATACCTATGTTAAGGCTACCAGAACTCCAATCCTTTTGCATAGAGTTCAAGCTCAGCTAAGGAATGAGGATAGATCTCATATGCAAAAGGGTGGAGTTCTGGTAGCCTTAACATAGGTATTTAATGGTAAATAAGTTTCAGCTACTGTACTTAAATGCATATGTATTCACCCTTTTTTATATATGTTCTGAGTAAAAGTTAAGTTTTAATTATTAAACTGGTTAACCCCATCTTCTCTATTATTTACGGTACAATGTATCACCCCTTTATAGTATTTAAGTATGTCATTAAAGTGCTTCTTTTTCTCTTCTTCTTTAATTATTCTAATATAGGCACTAGGCACTGCCCTCCAGTATGTACAGTATATATTACCATAGGAGGGATTTGGGTGATTGTTTGTCAACCCTTACCCTTCTGATTTAATTATCAGGGAACCCTTTTGTTATAACATGTTATGGTCCTGTGGACTCTCATCAGCATACGAAATTGTATATATATATAAAATATAGGTGCACATCAGATGTCACAAGAAGCACTACAACAATAGAGCAGCTTCAATGCATGAACAGCAGTCTCAGAATAAACTGACAGCTCATCTTCAGACACAACTTACTCCAGAGAACATTGGGTGCAAAATTTACTATGCAAGAACTACAAATATAAACAATTACTACACAAGAAATTAACTGGTGCTCACTCATGAATAGAATTTAGCAAACGCTAAAATCGCAAAATTAATTAAGCTACAACCAGGAGATAAGCGCAAATGACCATTCAAAGAAACTCCAGTTTCTGGGTCCTAGCCTTAGCTTTTCTAATCTTACTTGCAATCTACACCTTTAAGGATAGGCTAGCAATTGGAATCCCAAGAAAATACGTAGATTACACTCACAGACTAATACTGCGGTATTAGTTTCAATACAGATTTAAACAGCAATTGATTCACATATTTTCATGCTAAACAAATCTTCAAATATAGGTGTTTCATATGGATTATAGATATATAAGCCTCTGCAGACTGCCCCTTTGGCCCATATTTATCAAGCTCCGTACGGAGCTTGAAGGGCCCTGTTTCTGGCGAGTCTTCAGACTCGACAGAAACACAAGTTATGAAGCAGCGGTCTAAAGACTGCTGCTCCATAACCCTGTCCGCCTGCTCTGAGCAGGCGGACAGGAATCGCCGGAAATCAACCCGATCTAGTAAGATCGGGTTGATTGACACCTCACTGCTGGCGGCCGATTGGCTGTGAGTCAGCAGGGGGCGGCGTTGCACCAGCAGCTCTTGTGAGCTGCTGGTGCAATGTTAAATGCGGAGAGCGAGGTCTTGCGGACCTGATCCGCACTGTCGGATCAGGTCCGCAAGACCTTTGATAAATAGAGGCCATTATCTCAGTTATTTTGACAAAAATACATTTTAGCCAATCAGTGCTGACTTTTAAATAACTCCATGGAAATGATCACGTTATCTATATCACAAACATGAACTAGCACGGTCTAACTGTTACAAAACTGTCAAAATGCACTGAAATAAGAGGTCGGCCTTTAAGGGCTTAAAAATTAGCAAATGAGCCTACCAAGGTTTAGCTTTCAACAAAAAATACCAGGAGAACAACACAAATTGGATGATAAAAGTAAATTGGAAAGTTGTTTAAAATTGCATGCCTTATATGATTCAAGTTTGACTTGACTGTCCCTTTACAGCTCCTGCAGATTAACATTTATGATAGTAAAGAAAACATAAACAAATATTTAAAATAACATAAAATAATCTTAAAATAAATGAAAGCAAAGTAAATTAGGTTTTAATATCCAAAATAAAACCACAGTTGAATGCACTGGCCAGGCATGCATCATCACCACAAAAGTTTGTGTTTTTTCATGAGGTGATGTTTCTACTCTATAAGACACGGTGCTCAAGTGTTTGTTTGTTTTTGTATGGAGTGCCGTATGGTTAGCACGGCTATTAGATATGAGGTGGAAAAGTTGGGCGGCTGGATGGGGGTTATAAAATATGATTAACTAAAAGAATGATGAAGCGCATTTTTTATTAAAATTCATGAATTAAGGTACAGTTAAATTATTGCATTAATTTATAATAGACTTTCACAAACGTTACAATTTACCATCACTTTAAAGGGACACTCAGGTTTTATTAAATTTTCATGATTCAGCATGTAATTTTAAACAACTTTCCAATTTACTTCCATTAAAAAAAATGTGCACAGTCTTTTATTTTTACACTTTTTTTGGAGTCACCAGCTCCTACTGAGCATGTGCAAGAACTCAGACGTATATGCATTTGTGATTGGCTGATTGCTATCACATGGTACAGGGGGAGTGGAAATATACATAACTTTGAAACTTGCTAGAATAAAATCTACTACTCATTTGAAATTCAGAGTAAATGCTATTGTATTGTCTTGTTATCTTGCATTTGTTGCTTATGCAAATCTGCTGTGTTTACTGGTCCTTTAAGGGCTGCTTAGCTACTCCTAGGCATGCCTTAATCCAAAATGCACAGCAAAAACACTTTTCACCAGACACCTGTTATGACAAGGAATGGTCAGAAAGCCAGTGAGTCATTCAAAAGTGCTTTTAGTTTTATTATAAACAGATTCAAGGCAATAAAAACAACATAATCTATTGCAGCAAGCACTTGTCGTGTATTGTGCGTTTCAGCCCGCAAGCGTTACTCATAGACATACTGTAGTTTTGACTAGACATGTGCGTTTCATTTTGGACGAATTTCGTTTTCAGACGAATTTTGGCCGATTCGGAGATTTGAATGCATCCAAATTTCCGAATCGGCACCATCACTAAAATCTGAAAAATTCAGAAAATGAATAAATCAGTTTCCGAATTTTCGGATTCATTATTCATATTCAGAATTTTTCATTGTTTGTAATCTATTCTAAACTGCAGTTCCCTGACATCGCCGACACTAACTAAATCACTAAACCGACATTCCCCGACATAGTCAACACTAACTAAACCTATTAACCCCTTACCGCAGTTCCCCGACATCGCCAACATTAACTAAACCTATTAACCCCTAAACCACCATTCCCAAACATCGCCAACACTAACTAAACCTATTAACCCCTAAACCGTCATTCCCAAACATCACTAACACTAACTAAACCTATTAACCCCTAAACCGTAATTCCCAAACATCACTAACACTAACTAAACCTATTAACCCCTAAACCACAAATCGCCAACACTAATTGAAACACTAAATAAACCTATTAACCCCTAAACTGCCGTTCCCAAACATCGCCAACACTAACTTAACCTATTAAACCATAAACCGACGTTCCCAAACTATGCCAACACTAACTAAACCTATTAACCCCTAAACCGCCTGCCCCCACATCGCAACAACCTAAATGAAACAATTAACCCCTAAACCTAACACCCCCTAACGTTAACATAATTAAAATAGACCTAAATTAAAGTTGCATTTATTAACTACCAACCTATTTAAAAATAAATACAAACTTGCCTGTGAAATAAAAATAAAACCTAAGCTAGCTACAATATAACTATTTACTAACTACCTAGTTAAAATAAATACAAACTTACCTGTGAAATAAAAATAAAACTTAAAGGGACACTAAACCCAAATTTTTTCTTTCATGATTCAGAGCATACAATTTTAAGCAACTTTCTAATTTACTTCTATTATAAATTTTACTTTGTTCGCTTGCTATTTTTATTTGAAAAAGAAGGCATCTTAGCTAAGGAGCCAGCAAATGTTTGGTTCAGAACCATGGACAGCACTTGTTTATTGGTGCTGTCCAATCAGCAAGGACAACCCAGGTTGTTCACCAAAAATGGGTGGCATCTAAACTTACATTCTTGCTTTTCAAATAAACATACCAAGAGAATGAAGCAAATTTGATAATAGGAGTAAATTAGAAAGTTGCTTAAAATTGCATGCTGTATCTGAATCACGAAAGAAAAAAATTGGGTTCAGTGT
The DNA here is from genome assembly GCF_027579735.1 of Bombina bombina. Classification (NCBI taxonomy): domain Eukaryota; kingdom Metazoa; phylum Chordata; class Amphibia; order Anura; family Bombinatoridae; genus Bombina; species Bombina bombina. Next base: position 791,254,300 of record NC_069500.1, read on the forward strand.
CCCTTTAAGCTTAAACTAATAAAACCTATCATTACTAAAAATGAAAAACCTAACATTACTAGAAATAAAAAACCTAAGATTACTAAAAAATCTACAATTGCATAAAATAATAAACACTAAAATTACAAAAAATAAAAAAAACTACCATTACAAAAAATAACAAATGAAATTATCCAAAATAATAAAAATTATTCCTATTCTAATACCCCGTTTAAAAAAAACAAAAAAACAACCCAAAATTAAAAAAAACCCTAATCTATAATAAACTACCAAGGGTCCTTAAAAGGGTTTTTGTAGGGCATTGCCCTAACGTTAACAGCTCTTTTGCAAACAAATAAAAACAAACACCCCCTAACATTACAAACCCCTACCCCCCAAACCCACAAAATAAAAATAAAGCTAAAACTAATCTACCCATTGCCCTGAAAAGGGCATTTGTATGGGCATTGCCCTTAAAAGGGTATTCAGCTCTTTTACTGCCCTTAAAAGAGCGTTCAGCTATTTTTCGGCCCATTAAAATTAAAAAAGCCCTAATCTTAAAAAAAAAACAAAAAAAAAAAACCTAACACTAACCCCAAAATCAGTACTCTAGAGTTGCTGAAGTCTGGCGAAAAAGATCTTCATCCAGGAGGCTCCATCTTCATCCATCGGGGGAGGCAGAGCGGTCAATGCGTGGAGGCAGAGGTCCAGGCAGAAGTCCATTGGTCCGACGTGGAGGTCCCTCTTCATGCGTTGTCCGCTGCACACTAAGGATTCAATGCAAGGTATGATAGCATGAAGAGGACCTCCACGTTGGATAAATGGACCTCCGCCTCCGCGAATTGACCGCTCCACCTCCGCAGGGATGAAGAAGATGCCGGTCCTGCGATGGATGAAGATGCTTCGCCGCTGGAATGAAGATCTTTTGTCGGACTTCAGCAACTGTGAGTACCGATTTTGGGGTTAGTGTTAGGGTTGAATTCCCTTTTAAGGGCAGTAAAAGAGCTGAATGCAATTTTAAGGGCAATGCCCATACAAATGCCCTTTTCAGGGCGTTGGGTAGATTAGGTTTTTTTTTTGTTAGGTTTTTTTATTTTGTGGGTATGGGGGGGGCGGATGTTTGTAATGTTAGGGGGTGTTTGTTGTAATTTCTTTAGCAAAAGAGCTGTTAACTTTGGGGCAATGCCCTACAAAAATGCCCTTTTAAGGGCTATTGGTAGTTTATTATAGATTAGGTTTTTTTTATTTTGGGGTGGGGGTTTTTTAAAACGAGAAATTAGAATAGGAATATTTTTTATTATTTTGGATAATTTTGGATAATTTCGTTTGTTTTCTTTTGTAATGGAATTTTTTTGGGGGGGGTGATTTTTTATTTTAGATTAGGCATTTTTTATTTTTAATGGGCCAAAAAAGAGCTGAATGACCTTTTAAGGGCAAGGCCCATACAAATGCCCTTTTCGGGGCAATGGGTAGATTAGGTTTAATTTTATTTTGTGGGTTTGGGGGGTGGGGGTTTGTAATGTTATGGGGTGTTTTTTATTTTTTTTGCAAAAGAGCTGTTAACTTTAGGGCAATGCCCTTTTAACGGCCCTTGGTAGTTTATTATAGATTAGAGGTTTTTTTATTTTGGGTTTTTTTTTAATGGGGGATTAGAATAGGAATATTTTTTATTTTTTTGGATAATTTCGTTTGTTCTTTTTGTAATGGTATTTGTTTTTATTTTTTGTAATGTTAATGTTTATTATTTTTTGTAATTGTAGTTTTATTTTTTTTAGTAATCTTAGCTTTTTATTTTTTAGTAATGTTAGGTTTTATTAGTGTAAGCTTAGGTTTTAATTTTATTTCACAGAATCACAGGTAAGTTTGTATTTATTTTTAAATAGGTAGTACTAGTTAGTTAATAATTGTAACTTTAATTTAGGTCTATTTTAATTATGTTAAAGTTAGGGGGTGTTAGGTTTAGGGATTAATAGTTTAATTTAGGTTGTTGCGATGTGGGGGCAGGCGGTTTAGGGGTTAATAGGTTTATTTAGTGTTTCAGTTAGTGTCGGCGAACATTCCTTTCTAAATGTCATGGTTCAAAAGAGATTGTTTTATGCGCCACAATACCACTGCTCTGAGAAGCGTTTCCCAGTAGCCTCCTGTATGTGACATACATTTTCCATTTGCTATTCTTTACTATACTTAGGGATTTTTCTATTACTTTCTAACCATAAGAGTCTTTTTACTTTTGTATTTTCCTCTTTCATAGCATATATAATCTCTCAGTTATAGGAATATAATTGTCAAAACTGAATCAAATGATCAAATGAACTGTGATATTAATAAACTAGAGGACTGGTCAAATAAATGGGATCTGAAATGTAATATTACCAAGAGCAAAATTATGCATATAGGATCCAAAAACCCAAAGGCCAATTATAGTCTCAATGGTACATTACTGACTGAATTAAAGAAGAAAGGGATTTGGGAATTATTATTTCAGATGATTTAAAATTTGGTACACAATGCCGCAGTGCAGCCAGCAAGGCCAGTCAAATGCTTGGTTGCATTGGAAGAGGTTTTAGTAGCAGAAATAGCAAGGTTCTTATGCCACGTTACAGATCATTAGTTAGACCAAATATGGAATACTGTGTACAGTTCTGGAGACCATATCTTCAGAAAGATATAAATAAACTAGAAGCTGTCCAAAGGAGGGCTATTAAAATGGTACATGGTCTAAAATATAAAACGTACAAAGAAAGACCCTATGATCTAAATATGTATAGTTTAGAGGATAGAAGGGAAAGAGGTGACATGATAGAAACCTTCAAATATATGAAGGGACTTAATAAAGGGGTCACAATCTAAAGTTAGAGGGTAGTAGATTCAGGAGAAATTTGAGGAAGCATTTTTTTACAGAAAGGGTGGTGGATTCATGGAATAAACTTCTATTTGAGGTGGTAAACATAAAGACTGTAAAGGAATTTAAAAATGCCTGGGACATGCATAAGGCTATCCTAAGGAAAAAGTAACATGTAATATGGGTAGACTTGATGGGCCTTTTTGGTTCTTATCTACCGTCAAATTCTATGTTTCTATGAATTGTGCATGAGTGCATTTTCAACTTTGAATAGAAGCATATTTGCAATATATTCTTTAAACAAAAAACTCTTTCTAAAGAAAGTTAACACTGTTTGAGCAGCACACACATATTCTGTGCATGCCCTGTGTACCAGCATTCAAACACCTGAGACAGGATAATGTAGTGTAATAACTTTGTCCAGTAGCTTTTTATGGAACTGGATAGTTAGAATGTTGCATAAAGAGGTAGTAACCATGTGGACTCAACCTGACCAGTGTACAATGCACATGTCTACAGCAGTCAGGTGCCCTACGTCTTTCTGCCCAGCTTGTACCCAGTGATATTTCCATTAGAAGATCACATCAATACAAATATATCTATTCTTAAAGGGACACTAAATCCAAAATTTGTCTTTCATAATTCATATAGAGCATGCAATTTTAAGCAACTTTCTAATTTACTCCTATTATCAATTTTTCTCTTGTAAGGTGTATCCAGTCCACGGGTTCATCCTTCACTTGTGGGATATTCTCCTTCCCAACAGGAAGTGGCAAAGAGAGCACACAGCAGAGCTGTCCATATAGCTCCCCCCCCCCCCCCCCAGTCATTCTCATTGCCGGCTCTAAGCAATCGGAAGGGTAAAGTGAATGTGGTGTTAGAATTGTAGTTTTTATTTTCTACAAGCAAAAGTTTGTTATTTTAAATGGTACCGGTGTGTACTATTTACTCTCTAGCAGAAAGGAGATGAAGATTTCTGCAGGGAGGAAGATGATTTTAGCATGTTGTAACTAAAATCAACTGCTGTTCCCACAAAGGACTGAGGAGTACAAGAAAACTTCAGTTGGGGGGAACGGTTTGCAGGTTAGGCTGCAAAAAGGTATGTTCAGTCATTTATTTCTAGACAAGACTGTGATAATGCTAGAAAAGACTGATAAGATCCCCATGAGGGAAGGGTAAGCTGTATTCAGAGACTAAGTATGGAATTGCAAGCTTACATAACAGGGCTAATTTATGCTGGTTGACACTACTTAATGGCAAACGCTTTTTATTGAAAAATATCGTTTTTTGAGACACTTTAAAGGTTCCTTTGGGTTTCTTTCAGGGGTTGTTACCCACATGGCTATTATTAAAACACTTAGGAGTGTTTCTTTAGGCCTCACAGCACCGGAGTAAGGTGAGAGGGGCCTAATTTCGCGCCTCAGATGCGCACTTATATTTGACTAGAACTTCAGGCTGTTTCACATGGAGGGTCCTGCTGCAGTTTGAGGGCCTATAAGAAGCTTTTTCCCCACAAATCTGGTTCCTAAGGGAAGGTAGGGCCACAGCAGAGCAGTGGCAAGGTGCTGAAGTTGTTTTAAGCGGTTTGTTGGCTTACTGTCGATCTGGTTTGGGCATTAAGGGGTTAATCATTTTTATTGCTAGTGGTGCAATCTTACTAATGCTTTAGGAACATACTGTAAAAATTTCGAAAAGTTTGCTGCATTTTTTCACTGTTTTGCAAAATTGTGTGCCTTTTTTTATCTCTTAAAGGCACAGTAACGTTTTTTTTCAAAGTGTGTTTTTACTTGATTAAAGTGATTTCTAAGCATGTTTGTCTTACTACTAGTCTGTTAAACATGTCTGACACCAAGGAAAATCCTTGTTCAATGTGTTTAGAAGCCATGGTGGAACCCCCTCTCAGAATGTGTCCCACTTGTACTGATATGTCTATACACTTTAAAGAACATATTGTTGCACTTAAAAATGTGGCCCAAGATGATTCTCAGACAGAAGGTAATGAGGTTAGCCCGTTAACCTCTCCCTAAGTGTCACAACCAGTTACGCCTGCTCAAGCGACGCCTAGCACCTCTAGTGCGTCTAACTTTTTTACCTTGCAAGACTTGGCGGCAGTTATGGATAATACCCTCTCAGTGTTTTTATCTAAACTGCCCGTGTTACCTGCAAAGCGTGATAGCTCTGTTTTAAGAACAGATTCTGAGCATTCTGATGCTTTAGTAGCCGTATCCAATATACACTCACAACGCTCTGAAATGGGAGCGAGGGATGTGCTGTCTGAGGGAGAAATTTCCAATTCGGGAAAGGTTGCTCCTCAGACAGACTCAGATACGTTGGCTTTTAAATTTAAACTAGAACACCTCCGCTTATTGCTCAGGGAGGTATTAATTACTCTGGATGACTGTGACCCTATGGTGGTTCCAGAGAAATTGTGTAAAATGGACAAGTACCTAGAAGTTCCTGTTTACACTGATGTGTTCCCGGTCCCTAAGAGGATTGCGGATATCGTTACTAGGGAGTGGGATAAACCAGGTATTCCCTTCGATCCCCCTCCTGTTTTTAAGAAAATGTTCCCCATATCTAACCCCATGCGGGACTCGTGGCTGACGGTCCCTAAGGTGGAGGGGGCTGTTTCTTCACTTGCTAAACGCACAACTATACCAATCGAAGACAGTTGTGCTTTTAAAGACCCTATGGATAAAAAATTAGAGGGTTTACTTTTTTGTTCAACAAGGTTTTCTTCTCCAACCTATTGCGTGCATTGTTCCTGTAACCACTGCAGCTGCTTTCTGGTTCGAGGCGCTGGAAGATGCACTCCAGACGGAGACCTCATATGAGGACATTATGGACAGAATTAAGGCTCTTAAGCTGGCTAATTCTTTTATCACAGATGCCGCTTTCCAACTAGCTAAGTTAGCTGCAAAAAAATTTCAGGTTTCGCCATTTTAGCGAGCAGGGCGTTATGGCTAAAGTCCTGGTCGGCCAATATGTCGTCAAAATCCAAACTATTGAACATCCCTTTCAAAGGAAAGACCCTCTTCGGGCCTGAATTGAAAGAGATTATTTCAGAAATCACTGGGGGAAAAGGCCATGCTCTCCCCAAGGACAAGTCCTTCAAGACGAAGAACAAACAAAATAATTTTCGTTCCTTTCGGAATTTCAGGAGCGGTCTCGCTTCATCCTCCCCTGCTGCAAAGCAAGAGGGTAACACTTCACAACCCAGGGCAGCCTGGAAACCTTACCAGGGCTGGAACAAGGGTAAACAGGCCAAGAAGCCTGCAGCTGCCTCCAAGACAGCATGATGGGGTAGCCCCAGATCCGGGACCGGATCTAGTAGGGGGCAGACTCTCTCTCTTCGCTCAGGCCTGGGCAAGAGACGTACACGATCCCTGGGCCTTAGAGATTGTATCCCAGGGATATCTTCTAGAATTCAAGGACTCCCCTCCAAGGGGAAGGTTCCATATTTCTCGTCTGTCTACAGACATGACAAAGAAAGAGGCGTTCTTACGCTGTGTAGAAGACCTACATACAATGGGAGTGATCCACCCAGTTCCAATTGCGGAACAAGGGCTGGGGTTTTACTCAAACCTGGAACTTTCAGACCAATCCTGGATCTCAAAATTCTAAACAAATTCCTCAGAGTTCCATCATTCAAGATGGAGACCATTCGGACAATCTTACCAACGATCCAGGAGGGTCAATATATGACTACCGTGGATCTAAAGGATGCGTATCTACACATTCCTATCCACAAAGATCATCACCAGTTTCTCAGGTTCGCCTTTCTGGACAAGCATTATCAGTTTGTGGCTCTTCCTTTCGGGTTGGCCACTGCTCCCAGAATTTTCACAAAGGTGCTAGGATCCCTCCTGGCGGTGCTAAGACCGCGGGGCATAGCAGTGGTGCCTTATCTAGACGACATCTTAATTCAGGCGTCGACTTTCCAAAGAGCCAAGTCTCACACGGAAATTGTAGTGGCCTTTCTGAGGTCTCACGGGTGGAAGGTGAACATCAAAAAGAGTTCTCTCTCCCCCCTCACAAGAGTTCCCTTCCTAGGAACCCTAATAGACTCGGTAGAAATGAAAATATTTCTGACGGAGGTCAGAAAGGTAAAACTCTTAACTACTTGCCGAGCTCTTCATTCCATTCCTCGGCCATCTGTAGCTCAGTGCATGAAGACAATCGGACTAATGGTAGCGGCAATGGACATAGTCCCTTTTGCATGGATACACCTCAGACCACTGCAACTGTGCATGCTCAAACAGTGGAATGGGGATTATGCAGATTTGTCTCCTCAAACACAGTTGGACCAGGGAACCAGAGATTCTCTTCTCTGGTGGTTGTCTCAGGATCACCTGTCTCAGGGAATGTGTTTCTGCAGACCAGAGTGGATCATCGTAACGACCGACGCCAGTCTGTTGGGCTGGGGTGCAGCCTGGGACTGCACCAGGAAAATCTACCATAAGATTTGGCGAAAATATCTTTTTTGGTGCGAATCCAAGGGTTACTCATGGAGTAAGCATAGGATTCCCAGGATATTGTCCTTTCTCCAAGAAGGATTGGAGAAAGGATTATCAGCTAGTTCCTTAAAGGGACAGATATCTGCTTTGTCTATTCTTTTACACAAACGTCTGGCAGAGGTACCGGACGTTCAAGCTTTTAGTCAGGCTTTAGTCAGAATCAAGCCTGTTTATAGACCTGTTGCTCCGCCATGGAGTCTGAATTTAGTTCTTTCAGTTCTGCAAGGGGTTCCGTTTGAACCTTTACATTCCATAGATATTAAGCTTTTATCTTGGAAAGTTTTGTTTTTGGTAGCTATCTCTTCTGCTCAAAGAGTTTCAGAATTATCTGCTTTACAGTGTGATTCACCTTACCTGGTTTTCCATGCAGATAAGGTAGTTTTGCGTACCAAACTCGGTTTTCTTCCTAAGGTTGTGTCTAATAAGAATATTAACCAGGAAATTGTTGTTCCTTCTCTGTGTCCTAATCCTTCTTCGAAGAAGGAACGTCTGTTACACAATCTTGATGTGGTTCGTGCTTTAAAGTTCTATTTACAAGCAACTAAGGATTTCAGACAAACAACTTCATTGTTTGTTATCTATTCTGGTAAGAGGAGAGGTCAGAAGGCGACTGCTACCTCTCTTTCCTTTTGGCTGAAAAGCATCATCTGTTTGGCCTATGAGACTGCTGGCCAGCAGCCTCCCAAAACAATTACTGCTCATTCTACAAGAGCAGTGGCTTCCACATGAGCTTTTAAAAATGAGGCTTCTGTTGAACAGATTTGTAAGGAAGCGACTTGGTCTTCGCTGCATACTTTTTCCAAATTCGATACTTTTGCTTCTTTGGAGGCTATTTTTGGGAGAAAGGTTTTACAAGCAGTGGTGAATTCCGTTTAAGGTACCTGCCTTGTTCCCTCCCTTCATCCGTGTCCTAAAGCTTTGGTATTGGTATCCCACAAGTAAAGGATGAACCCGTGGACTGGATACACCTTACAAGAGAAAACAATTTATGCTTACCTGATAAATTTCTTTCTCTTGTGGTGTATCCAGTCCACGGCCCGCCCTGGCTATTAAGTCAGGTAGATTTTTTGTTTAAACTACCACTGCACCCTATGGTTTCTCCTTTTTCTTCCTAACCTTCGGTCGAATGACTGGGGGGTGGAGCTAGAGGGGGAGCTATATGGACAGCTCTGCTGTGTGCTCTCTTTGCCACTTCCTGTTGGGAAGGAGAATATCCCACAAGTAAAGGATGAACCCGTGGACTGGATACACCACAAGAGAAAGAAATTTATCAGGTAAGCATAAATTCTGTTTTCTTCATTCTCTTGCTATCTTTATTTGAAAAAAGAAGGCATCTAAGATAAAGAGCCAGACATTTTTTGGCTCAGAACTCTGGACTGCACTTGTTTATTGGTGCTGTCCAATCAGCAAGGACAACCCAGGTTGTTCACCAAAAATGGAATGGCATCTAAACTTACATTCTTGCTTTTCAAATAAAGATACCAAGAAAATAAAGAACATTTGATAATAGGCGTAAATTAGAAAGTTGCATAAAACTGCCTGCTCTATCTGAATCATGAAAGAAAATATTTGGGTTCAGTGTCCCTTTAAGAAAGTACTATAAAGTATCAGTATAACATTGGACTACATGCACTACACAGCTAGGTTTAAAAAGTAACCAAATGCAGCCAAATAAGAACAAAGTTGCATGGGTTCCAAGTATACTGGTTCTTCCTTCTAGCTTTAAAACTGACCAAATACAAGACAACGAAGAATGAATTTGCAAAACTACAGGTCTCTAGCATCCTGGATCCGATTTGGGACATCTATCCCCCTATTACCTGTTTGTCACTATTTTAAAAAACGTTATCAGTGTATTGTACCAGGCATTCTTAATGGGCATAGGGAACCCTTCCCTAAAACAGCAACACTCTGCAGCTGCACACTTGGCTGTGGAATTTTAAGATATGCCCCTAGAGCTGTCTAAACCATGAACTTGTATCATATCCCTAGACACCAACCCAAGACCCCCTCCAACACCACCAATACCACTACCACACAGTTCTGCTTTGATTTTATTTATTCAGTTATTTGTTTTTTAAATGTAGGCAGAAAAGAAAATCAGTAACCAAGGGAAGAGGATAGGTAACTAGAATGTGTTATATTTTGCATAATACAAGATGGCAAATTATCAAAATAAATAAGTTCTTCTGTCTGTATTTGTTTACAAGTTTGATTAGCCTTCACAAATGTTGTTCAATTAGCCAATGGTCATTAATACACTTTATAAATACATATTCACAGAGGTTTTCTCCAAGAAAGTGTGTTATGTGTCACAATATGAAATAACATGTACTTACTTGATTTTTTTTTTTTGTTTAAAAACTTAAAAAAACTTAATGAATAATAAAGTCCTACTTTCTGAGTTCATGTAAGTGCAGATATTTTAAAGGGTCAGTATACTATAAAATTGGGTTTCCAATACACACTGGAAACAGCAACTTGTGTGGAGTAAGTGCCCGTGTAGACCGGGAATCTGCCTGTTCCCCAACTTCACTTATGTAGAAACGACTGTTTCTACACAGGTCTAATATAAGATGTAAAAATTATGAAGCGCCTGTATCAAATCATTTCCTAAAATGTGGACATCACATCAGTCAGCTGAGATGGCAGATAATAGATAGGGTTAAACAACAGAGAAGTGGTCTTAGTAGGGAAAAACTTCTTAAACAGAGAGAAATGTATTGGGTATATGAATTGGAAAGTTTGGCACCAAAAGGCCTTAATAGAGAGTTTGACTGGTCTATATTTTTGTAGATATTTTTGTAAAATTACTTGTAGATATTATTATGTATCATTGTGTATAATTAAAAGTGAGAATAAGAATAGTGGTTAAATTGTATCCACTTAATATGTCTATTTAAAAACTGTTCAGGAAAAGCAAATGTATCTTATTATATGTTTTTAATATATTATGAGACTGCAATGTATATTATTCACCTGTAGGTGGCAGCAGAGCCACAATGTTTGGTGGTTGGCGCGAAAATATGGCTTTAAAAGTATGCAGTTTGATAAGTTGTAAATAGCATGAATAAGAGTCTGTAAGACTCAAAACGTCGCTTGTTTCTGTATTTTGGAATAAAGATTTTATGATAATAAAATTGGGTTTCCCTTAATGTGCTTCCAATGACTTTTTATACCAGCTGCAGAGTTTATAATGCATGACAATTGCTTATTTTGGTTTATTTTTGTATATGAAATAGCTGTTCTGCTAATTGAAACCACAGCCCAATCAAAAGGACTAAGCTTCGAGGGAGCGCAGACCTCATTATCTTATATCTATATACACAAACCTTTATCTCTCACTGGGAGTGCAATTTCTTCTAAACCTTTTGGTTTATTTAGCTTTTCTATAACCGGTACTTAAGTACAGTACTGACATTTTCAGTTTAGATAGGGATACAACAGCCAAAAGAAGCTATTTCAAATGATAAAATAAAGGCAAACAAGCTACAAGTATTTGTATACAATATAACACACTCCAGCAGGTGAAATAGATCACTGGGAACACATTATGGGGGAGAAAAAAATCACAGCACAATGTCCCTTGGGACTCCCAAGTAATAAAATTAACGCATAAGCATTTAAGGAATATTAGCCGATTTAGTATGGTGAATGATGCACAAGAAAGATTATTGAGAAAATGAAATCACCTTCAAACCTCATAGATAGATTTTATGTCCCACAGTATTGTTCAGAAATTTCTTATCCATCTCCAATGTGCGCTAACCCAGAAGTGTCCAGCCTCAGTTCTTTATTAAAGTTACTGACGTTCATTGAATGTGTACACAGTGCAGCCCTTCATACCGAGTGCATCTCCAGATTCCAACAACTTAATCTGATGTGCTCTCCAACTGCGCTCTATTTAACCCTTGTGTTCAGTAGTCGCCAGCATGCCACATATTTTACTGATACATTTTAGTACTAAACTACACTGTGTTTGATACACAATAAAAAGAAAAAAATACTTGCAATTAACTCCATATGAATATGATATTGTGGTTTTCTATCATGTCACCATATGTCACCCTTATCCTATTTAGATTATAACACAAATTAGTATATTAGAGCTACATTTTAGCCTATCACTTATTAAACCACCAGTCTATGATGGGAAACAATGAAATCAGATAAAAAAAAAGATACTCATAGCTTAATTGTTTAACCTGAATAATTTTGTTACACGGCAACCACTCTGCAAATTATTTTTACCTGTGACTCATGAAAACACTTTAATATCAATAACGTGGGGTTTTTTTTGTTTTGGGTTTGTTTTTTTAAATGCTGTTACGTATGAAATGCATTTATCTACAAAGATATGCAAACATAATAAATATTACTAATGTGATGTAAATACAGGTACAAATCCCCAAATACGAATATCTAAAATTTAAACTATGGAGTTGACTTCTTAAATGTTGAGAGGACATGATTCACTATAGCAAATCATGTCCGCTCGACAACGCTAAATGCTGTCCGCATTTATCATTGCACAAGCATTTCTAGTGAAATGCTTGTGCAATGCCGCCCCCTGCTCACTGGCGGCCAATCGGCTGCTAGCAGGGGCTGTCAATCATCCTGATCGTATCGGGGTGATTTAAATCCACCACCTAAAAGGTGACGGACAGGTTAAGGAGCAACAGTCTTATGGGCATCCGAAGCAGCATCCGCTGTTTAATAAATGGAGCCCTTTGTCATTCATTTTTTTTTTTATTAAAAAATAAATTAAATAATAATATAATATAAAAAATTTCCATGTTATTATTATTATCATTTATTTGTATAGCGCCACAAAATTGTCTTCTAGCAATTCTTAAAGCCAGTTATAAAAATAAATATATGGGATCATAAAGAAATAATCCTCTGCATTCAGTTAACTGACGTTCATCTTTTCTGCAAATCAGCTTAAAGGGACATGAAACCCAATTTTTTTCTTTCATGATTTAGAAAGAGCGTGCAATTTTAATCAACTTTCTATTTTACTACCATTATCTAATTTGATTCACTCTCTTTATATCTTTTGCTGAAAAGCATATCTAGATAGGCTCAGCAGCTGCTAATTTGATTTCTGCACATAGATGCCTCATGTGATTGGCTCACCCATGTGCATTGCTATTTCTTCAACAAAGGATATCCAAAGAATGAGGCAAATTAGATAATAGGAGTAAATTGGAATGTTGTTTAAGATTGTATTCTCTACCTGAATCATGAAAGAAAAAGGTTGCGTTTAGTATCCCTTTAATCAGGCAGTTCTAATGGAACCAATCACATTTAATTTAACAGTACTGACTTTTCAATCACCCCTTAGTGACCAACCCGGTCCCCCAAGCACAGTTAACATTAATCGTAGCCTCCTTCACAATGTAAATAAGCCTGAATGCTGACCTAACTCTCCTACAGCTATACTACTTACCGAGATCCCATCATAAACATCCTCCCATGCTACAAGATCTGTATACCTCTCACTACAAAGAAAAACATTACACAAGCTCCACGCACAAACAACCTTACTTACTAGTGACTACACACATATGCCCTTTATCATTCGCTTATCAGATTTGTTCAGCGGGTTCCAATAGTGCATTGTTATTTTGAAGCTGACTTAAAAACATAGTTATATGCAAGCAAACATGCAGCAAGAAAATGCTCTAAAGCATTTGAACGTTTTATTTTAACACTTATGTCCCTTTAAGCTCTTGTCTATCTCGAAAGCAGTCTAACACATCAACCAGGTCCAGTGAGTAATCTCTGTTCAATATCCATAATCTCTTTTACATTACCACGTGTGTACATACTTGCATTCTAATTATGGCTCTTTCTTGTATCTCTGGTGAAAATGGCTGGGTTATTGGCTGCCACCGATAACCCTATTCTGTCTTAAGTCCCATAAGAATCAGAAAAATGTAGAGCACCTGGCAGCCAGAGAAATTATAGCTTTTTTTCTTATGCCTTAAACAATGTGTTTTAATCCTTTATAGGGATGATGAAACTATTTAATAACCCACTGGGATCATGCTAGAAGTGTTTACGGCTATGTAGTATGCAGAACAATAAGACTTGAAAGAACACAAAGGCTAGAGACATCACAGTGCAAGAAAATAAAGTGTGCCAGAGAATAAAATGAAATACAAAACACACTTTCTAATAAAAGGTTATTAAATTGTGTTCCTTTCTCACAATCCAGTCTTGTTGGAATCCACTTGGACATCAGAATACATAAGGTGGAGGTAGAACAAAGATTATTTCACCAGTTTTACATAACAGTGCAAAAGCAACTATCCACTTGTCAAAGAGCCTAATGCATTGTTATTACTTTGTTTACTAGAACAATGAACAGTGTTTTCCACAGAAAATGTTGCCATCTGGGTGGAATAATGAAGTTAGTTGGGTGGGGGGAGTGTAATACTTTGTAATATCACAACATTTTCTGATTATAAATGTTACTTAAAGGGGCACTAAACCCACATTTTTTCTTTCATGATTCAGATAGAGAATACAATTTTAAACAACTTTCCAATTTACTTCTATTATCTAATTTGCTTAATTTGTTAGATATCCTTTGCTGAAGAAAGAGCAATGCACATGGGAGAGCCAATCACATGAGGCATCTATGTGCAGCAACCAATCAGCAGCTATTGAGCATATCTAGATATGCTTTTCAGCAAAGAATATCAAGGGAATAAAACAAATTAGATAATAGAAGTAAATTAGAAAGATGTTTAAAATTGCATTCTCTTTCTAAATCATGAAAGAAATTTTTTGGGTGTAATGTCCCTTTAAGGTATCCAAAGCACACATTAATGGCATAATTTAACATAAGTGTAATGATAATTTGTGCAACAAACATTGAAAATAAAATTATATGAGCTAATTTTAATATTGGTTTAAAAATTGTAGCTGGGTGGTGAGTAAAATCAACAGGTTGGTGTGCCCATTAAGGGCCAGATTACGAGTGGCGTGCTAACAGTTACGCGTGAGCAAAAATGGTATTATTGCGTGTGTTTGTGTGCGTTGGGTTTATCGCTTGTATTACAAATTGAAAGTAAACGCAATCGCTTGAGCGCAATTGAAGTTAATGCGTGTGGGGATATTGCAACCTCAGAGCTCTGGTCAACTGTTTCGTGAAACAAAAAAGTGTTACAAAAATACATTATAAAGTAAATATTATTAAAATAAAATATTACACAAACAAAAAGGGCTCAAAAATATGAGGTCTCAGGTGTTAGGAAAAATAAGGCAGGCAAAGGTCTTTAACATAGAGATACGTACATATACATGTCTAAAGATGGATATGTTTGTGTGTGTATATATATATATATATATATATATATATAACATCAGAACATGAAGCACTCCAAAGGTCTTTTATCCAGATCACCTTTATTAGTGAACGTTTTCGGGCATAAAATAGCCCGTCCTCAAACTTACAAGGTAACCTTGTAAGTTTGAATAAAGGTGATCTGGATAAAAGACCTTTGGAGTGCTTCATGTTCTGATGTTATTGCAATTTTGATATAGCACCCAAGGCTGTTATGGAATAAAATCTGGAGTGCACTTTGCTACATATTACTAAATATCTAGATAGTATTTATATGTGTATATATGTATTTACAGACATACACATATGTATACATATATAGTAATAAATATAATTGAATTAAAGCCCTTTGCAGTCAAGTAGATGAAAACATGAAAAATATTCATATTTAATGTGTTATACTGTGTATTTACTGTATATATCTATAACTATATATAATCATGAATATATATAGGTATAGATATCTATTATAGCAAAAACACATCAGATATATGTAAAAATATATATTTATGAATACATAGAATATATTCTGCTATGTGAATAACATTGGAATATGAAATATTCCTATTTTTATGTCTGGTTAGCGCACTTGAGAATATGCAATCGGGTTTGGGCTCAAGTAGGGTTTTTTCCCACTTTTTTTGCTCCCTTGTCTTCTATTTGAATATGTTAATGCGCGCACAATATCCTAAATTCGTCTTTTTTGCGCGCATCAGGTTAGCGGTCATGTGAAAACATTTTACTTTCAACCTGTAACACGAGCACTACCTGACGAGCACAAAAACCTTACTTCTAGCGGAGTTAGCGCACGAGTGGGAGCATTAAATACCACTCCACTTGTAATCTGGCACTAAATAGGTCGTGGGCAGAACAGTAAATAATCATTATTATACCAACTGCTACACTATATACAGTGCTATAATAAAGACTAAAGTTCCATGATTGCTGAGGCCCTTTTAGAAAGCGATATTAAAATGATAGATTCCTTGATCCAATTTTGAGAAAGAACAATTTTAATGATATATACCTGGCTGTTTCTTTATTTAAAAGTATCAATTCACTAGATCAAGTTCTCTGCAAACTGTTACCATTCAGGTAAAACAAAAGCCAATATGGATAATCAGTGCTGAGTCAATATTTGCTTTGATCTTGTGTGATTCACCCTAATTTGCAGGGTTTGTCTTTCATCTTGCAAGATCTTAGAGCTAATTTCCTTGAACTAAGGAGGATAATACAGTGGACTGCTTGCTTGCTAGTCCACATCCAGATTTGATGCTTAGAATTCTTTTACACAGGATGTGGCTCCTGAGGAAATTTTGAGGTAAGATACCTTTCTTTTTACATAAAAATGTTTCATGTGATATTTTTTATTGAAATATTCTTTACTGTAGTTTTAAAGAAGGAAATATAGCACAATATAACTTCTGACAAGCAAAACACTTCAATATATCCTAGATAGGAGATGGTAGAGAAATAGAAAGTACACAGGGCAGATACCACAGGCGTATTGCCAGAATGTCACACTTGAACACTATGGCTACAGTGTATAAGTGAAAGCAGGAAAATAAAAGATCAACTTCCCACATTGGCAAATTCAGTTTACATTGTCTAGATACATCACAGATATTAAAATGCAAATCTTAAAGTGATGGTAAATCCTAGCAACGTTATTCCTAAACTAAACGCCTGCAGCTGCCCACAGCAAAACTTTTTTTTTTTTTTTTTTAATGAGGTGTTTCGACCTCTTAGCCAATAGCTGTGCTTCAGTGCCGTATGGTTAGCACGGCTATTGGCTAAGAGGTGGAAACATTACCTCACTGAAAAAATGAGTTTTGACATGGGAGGCCGGAGATGCTTAGTTTAGGAATACATCACAACAAAATAAAGCTACTTGTTTCATACATTTATTTCAACTTTATGACTTAACGTCA
This sequence comes from Bombina bombina, assembly GCF_027579735.1. Lineage (NCBI taxonomy): Eukaryota > Metazoa > Chordata > Amphibia > Anura > Bombinatoridae > Bombina > Bombina bombina. The sequence goes on from NC_069500.1 coordinate 791,270,926, forward strand.
CTTTTATTCATAGCACTGATAAATCTTAAAGTTTTTTTGAAACACTAGGATTTAACATCACTTGATCAATAAGAAGAGCAGATAAAAGAAAATACAAACTAATAAATATATTACATTATTTTTTGCTCCCGAAAAAAAAAAAAACCACACACACACATTCATTCATGTGATATTTTATTGTCAGGGTTTTTTTTTTACATATATTCTGCATAACTTTCAAGTGACAAATGAGTAACATGTTTTTTTAATTATTAAGCTTCTGGGACCAACAGTAGCATGTAGTAAATTGCAGATGTGGCTGCATCTATGTTTACCCTCTTCCTCAGCTTAGCGGGGGTAGAAAATAGAAGATTTTGAGTACAAAGGAATGATAGATACACATCTGCCTTTAAGCATTAGCAGGAGGTACCCATCAGGAAGAACACTGCTGCAGTTTCATAGAGATTGTAACTTTTTTGTGTGTGTACCATGTCCCACTAAGGTATATGAAGAGCATAAAGTGCAACTACTAGACAGCACTGGTTTGAATTAATTAAAGGCACACAAAACACATGATTCAGATAGAGCAGCAATTTTAAACACGTTTCTAATTTACAAAAGATAAAAATTAATGAGCGCAGGATGAAAACACCAAACTCCTGAAACACCTAGGAGTCCCTATCATAGGTATACAAAATGTCAATAGGAATATCAGTAGACAGGAGCGCTATAGCTAAAGGTGCTTGGAACTGTGAACTTATAGTGCTATTACTGAAGTGAACAACCTTATAGGTGGATGTAAATTATAAATGATATAGAAAAGTGTAAACACATAAAAAAATGGTGTGAAGGGGAATATACAATAATGATAATAATGTGGCGTGACAATGAAATATTCATACTTGCGAATAGTGTGTGCAAAATCAAAATTACAAAATGAACATCAAAAACTAAGTGATAAATGATAAAAAAAAAAAAAATTAAGTGCTAATCAAGGCTCTGCCTAAAATTTAATGGACAAACAACAAGACAAATTAGCAATGAAAATACACTATGGAACTAAAAACGGACATCTCCGTGACTAAAAAAGGTTGCCACCACATATATATAAATGAAAACAGTCAAAAAGTGTCTCTCCTTTTGACCAATGTACCTTGAGCAATCCAGATAAGGAGTTATTTTGTGGTAGGAGATACAGGCTTACCCCCCAAAAGTGCGGCTCTCAATTCTGTTAGGAGAAATTACCGCTGTGGCGGATTGACGTCACCTATATGGGCGCCGGCTTGGGTAAGCGATCTGATTGGTCCTTGTGCAATCGCCTTCAAACTATAGCTGCCTCGTTCCACAAGCCAGAGTACCCGCTCTTTAAGTGCCGAAAAACACGCAGGATACTCTTTGAAAGTGCCGAGTAGTAGGTGTAGATGGTAAAGTTGATTCGAACTTCAGTCTCCTCACTTTAGATCAGGCTGGTGTTATTAGTGCATAAGCACAAAAAAAGATGAAGTATTCCATGTTCACAGATAGCAAACAGCATCAGTCTGTAGCAGCAACTGTAAGCTGTGGAACAATATTTAGCAACCAACATCAACGCGTTTCTCCCTTTACAGGGCTTTTTCAAGATCTTGAAAAAGCCCTGTAAAGGGAGAAACGCGTTGATGTTGGTTGCTATCTCTGAACATTAAAATATTATTCCACAGCTTACAGTTGCTGCTACAGACTGATGCTGTTTGCTATCTGTGAACATTGAATACTTCATCTTTTTTGTGCTTACTTATGCACTAATAACACCAGCCTGATCTAAAGTGAGGACACTGAATTTCGAATCAACTTTATCATCTACACCTACCACTCAGCACTTTCAAAGAGTATCCTGCGTGTTTTTCGGCACTTAAAGAGCGGATACTCTGGCTTGTGGAACCATATAGGTGACATCACTCCGCTACGGCGGTAATTTCTCCTAACAGAATTGAGAGCCGCACTGTTTGGGGGTAAGCCTGTATCTCCTACCACAAAATAACTCCTTATCTGGATTGCTCAAGGTACATTGGTCAAAAGGAGAGACACTTTTTGATGGTTTTCATTTATATATATGTGGTGGCAACCTTTTTTAGTAACGGAGACGTCCGTTTTTAGTTCCATAGTGTATTTTCATTGCTAATTTGTCTTGTTGTTTGTCCATTAAATTTTAGGCAGAGCCTTGATTAGCACTTAAAATTTTTTTTCATCATTTATCACTTAGTTTTTGATGTTCATTTTGTAATTTTGATTTTGCACACACTATTCGCAAGTATGAATATTTCATTGTCACGCCACATTATTATCATTATTGTATATTCCCCTTCACACCATTTTTTATATGTTTACACTTTTCTATATCATTTATAATTTACACCCACCTATAAGGTTTTTCACTTCAGTAATAGCACTATAAGTTCACAGTTCCAAGCACCTTTAACTATAGCACTCCTGTCTACTGATATTCCTATTGACGTTTCTAATTTACTCCTATTATTAATTTGTCTTCTTTCTTGTGCTATATTTATTTTAAAAATAAGGAATGGAAACTTAGGAGCCGGCCCATTTTTGGTTCAGCATAAAGATAGCAAGAGAACGAAGAAAACTTGATAATAGGAGTAAATTAGAAACTTGCTTAAAATTGCATGCTCTATCTGAATCATGAAAGAAAAAATGTGGGGTTTGAGTATAAAGGGACAGTATACACCAATTTTCATATAACTGCATGTAATATACACTACTATATAGAAGAATATGCACAGATACTGATCTAAAAATCCAGTATAAAACCTTTTAAAAACTTACTTAGAAGCTCTCAGTTTAGCACTGTTGAGGAGGTAGTCTGAGACACCCACTGAAAGGGAATGGGTAATCAAAAAGAGCAGACACCCCCACCTCCCCCATTTACTGAATATGAAAAGACCAATAACAAACAGGAGCCTGCAGGAGTCTGTAAACGTGGGTATACATCGGACATTGTGGGGCTTGGTTAGGAGTCTGAAAATCAGCACAATGTTCTTAAAATAAGCAAAACACACCCAGATGGGCTATATAAATGTATAATCCAGAAAACATTTATGCAAAGAAAAATCTAGTGTACAATGTCCCTTTAAGCTTATCATAGCCTATACTTATTAGAAAGTATAACTAAACCAAGGTGACTACAAGATCGTGTTATTAAAGAAAAGCTAAATATAGGGCTCTTTTCCTTCGAATCAGTAAAAATGCAGCCGTAAGCTACCAAAGTGGCCGACAACTAAAAGTAGTTTACAGCTCCATTTTAGTAGCAGATTTCCGTTGAAAAAATATTATGCAATGCATGAGGTAGCACTTTCATGTAGGTGTAAGTTAACGTTGTGTTAACGCTTCCATCCAACGTCGGATTTCTTGAAAATTGCATCATAACAAGTTAGTTGCTATGGTAATCCGATCTTACAATTTACGTTTAACGTCTAACTTCTTTTCTGCGATCACCTCTAGAGAGACACAAAAACAAATACACATTAAATTTATTAAAATATAAAATGAAATGAAAAATGTTTTAATTAAAAAACATGTTTTATTAGATTTTAGTTATTGATATATGTAATATTTAGTGCTGCCCTAGGCATAGGCCTAGTTGGAATTATGGAGATATGGCTTGATTATATTTTTATATGTAAATACATATTGATATTTAAAGGGACAGGAAACCCCAAAACATTTCTTTCATGATTTGGATAGAACATACAACTTTCCAATTTACTTCTATTCTCAAATTTGCTTCATTGTCTTGTTATCCTTTGCTAAAAGAACAGCATTGCACCACTGACAGCTAGCTGAACACATCTAGTTAGCCAATCACAAGAGACAAATCTGGGAAGGCACCAATCAGAAGCTAGCTCCCACTAGTGTAGGATATGTGCGTATTCTTTGTCAACAAGGGATACCAAAAGAACAAAGCACATTTGAAAATAGAAGTAAATTTAAAAGTATCTTTACATTCTCTATATGAATCCTGCAAGTTTAATTTTGATTTTCCTATCCCTTTAAATAGGAACATAACTCCATAACTAATCCTATACAAGGGTGAGCAATAAATATTACAAATAAAAAATGTATAAAGTGAAACACTGGTATTGAAAAACTTTAATATCTCTATGGAAAAAGAGGCCTGAATAAGTTTATTTTTTCTCTTTTACACTTAGCTGAGCGTACCGTAAAGTTTGAGACCTTATCAACCGCTTTGACAATGTTTTCGGCTTCTAATATTTTCTATGAGCCGCATAATGATGGAAAACACGCCACCGTAAACTGTCAATAAGTGTAATGGCTTCTGACAGCAATTTTTCCGCTTTACGACCTCGCAAAAATCCAGTTGCGGCTCTATGAAAACGAGCCCATACTAAGGTGCAGTTATAACGGGAAATCCACCTCTACCACAAAACTAAACAAAATAAAGATTGTGTTAATAATTTTAGTAAATTGTTAGAAAAACTTAAAAGGGACAGAAAACTAAATGTGCAGCCATCTATCGTCAAATAGCCCCCAGGTGCTGAGCCTATCTAGCTATGCTTTTCAACAAAGGATACCTTAACAATAAAGCTAAATAGATAATAGAATAAAATTGGAAAGTTGTTTAAAATTGTTTACTCCATCTGAATCATGAAAGAAAAGAATTAGCTATAGTTTGCTCTACAACATTTTCAGCCACATGTTGCAAACGTCATAGATGTACTAAGAATAATCCCATTCATAGGTTAATTGGGATTTATGCTTGGTTGTGGGTCTTTGAGGGATTAAACATCCTAATACTGATTTAGGGGTACCTGACATACTTTAGTGGTAAACTAAGCTACATTCAACATTCTACACTATTCAACCAGATGTCCTTAAAGAAGAAACACAAACTTCAGATACTGGGTATGTATGAGCAGGCCTTAAAGGGCCATGATACCCAAATGTTTAAACACTTGAAAGTGATGCAGCATAGCTGTAAAAAGCTGACTAGAAAATATCTCCTGAACATCTCTATGTAAAAAAGAAAGATATTTTACCTCAAAAGTTCCTCAGTAGCCACCTCCCATTGTAAAGGATTTCTAAGCAGCATTTTAGTGTGTATGTCCTAGGACAGCTTAGGGGATGAGCCTTGTGAACTCTCATATTATTTCACCAATCAGGTAAAGGAAGCTTACTATGAAATCTCATGAGAGTTAAGTCAAATCTCATGAGATCACAGTAAGAGTTCATGACCTCAGCACTGCTGATGCTGATTGGCTGCTGTTCTATTTTTCATTTTTTTTTTACCTGCAGCTGGGAGCAGCTGAAGTATAACTTTTTACGCAGAACTTACTCTACTGAGCTGAGGAGATTGTGAGGTAAAATATCTTCCTTTTTTACATAGAGAGGCGCAGGTGATATTTTCCTGTCAGCTTTTTACAGTTATATGTCCCTTTAATTATCCTCCCATTCCTATATTTGCTATTGCTCTGCACCCATGTTTGCTATCTAAATGCTTTTGTATGACCTTGTCTGATAACTGACTGTGCTTATGTTGTATTTCTACAAATAAAACATCTTGCTGTGTGAATACAAGAGTATTACCTTATGTATCCTGATAATAGTGTAAACTCTTGCTGGCTGAATAAATTGCATATGGCCCTACCTATTTACAGGACTGTACTTACTTGCTGCCTGATTTCCTGTATCTGAACCTGCCTGTTTAATGAATTATGCTCTTAAAATAAATGGAACTAGCTTTGGTTCTGGACTGTGTCCAAGTACATTACTTTGCATGACCTCATGGTGCCAGAACCCATTTAAGGGGCTGAACTTCTAATTTGTTTCTTCTACATAATTATTTAGCCTGCTAGTATCCAGTCTCTAACTAAAGTGCCTTCCTTAGCTTGCTGCATCTATTCTTACAGGTAATGTACACTTTATATTTGGTTCTAGCCTCTTTCACCAGTGTGTCCAATAACAAGATTTTATTGCAAGACCAGAGACTCATATTCTGCATTACTTTTAAATTTACTGCTCTGACAGCTTTTAAAAGTATACAGTGTTAACATTAGAAAACATAAAACATGTGAAACAGAGGAAACAAAAAGCACCAATAAGGACAAAGTCTTGTATGTAGAGGATGATATCAGCCAATCGGCATACTCAGGAGTTTTCATAAACAGTCCAAAGAGCACCAATACCTCCCCTTTCTTTTTGCTGCTCTGAAAGATAAGTACCTTGTGCATTCTCCCAGATTAAAGTGTCATATTTATGTTGTTTTTATTTAATAAATTTATTTTTTCTTTGTTTTCTTTGTTAAATTTTCCCAATAGTCTCTTATTTTAATTATTTATATACAGGTAGATTACAAGTTATGCGTTATTTCACCCTCCATAGCACTGCCATTACAAGTTTTCAAACAGCCGGCTTGTGCATGCTATTTGGTTGCGTTGAGCTCCATACCACACAAAATACAAGCACTGTTTTGACGTGCTCGTGCATGCTTTCCCCATAGACATCAATGGGGAGAGAGTGTTAGAATAAAACCTAACACCTGCGATTTGAATAGCCAATAGAATTTCACTAGCTCTCATTCTATTGGCTGATTTGATTTTCCAAAATCAAATCAGCCAATAGGAATGCAAGGGACGCCATTTTGAAAAGGCTCCATTGCATTGAGGAATCAGTATACGGTGGCGACCGTATGAAGAGGATGCTCCGCGCCGGATGTCTTCAGGATGGTTAATAACTTTAATATAGTATTTGCGATGCGGGAGGGCCTCGGTTTAGGGGGTTAATAGGTAGTTTATGGGTGTTTAGTGTACTTTGTAACACTTTAGCTATGAGTTTTATTGCGTAAAACTCATAACTACTGCTCTCAGATGGCGGTACGGAACTTGTCGTTATAGGGTGTAACGCAAGCTTTTTAATATATGGCTATAGCCATTTATTGATTCTTATTTGAGATCTGGTTGAGAGAACTTGCAACTAGGAGCTTGTGTGGCAGCATTTTTGGCGCTGGTGATATCCTTCTCCATGTGTAACGCAAGCTTTTTAGCCTCACCGCAAAACTCTTAATGGTAGCGCTATGGAAGTCCTATGAAAAAACGTATTTTTACAAGTGCAGGACTGACGTTGCGTTACAGGCTAAAAGGCTTGCGGTACAGCTTCTTTTTTGTTTATTTCTACAGGTGGCCCTCGTTTTACAACGGTTCAATTTACACCATTTTAGAATAACAACCTTTCATGTGACTGCTATTGAAAAGCATTGAGAAGCAGTGCATTTATTAAAATAGCCAGTAGGTGGAGCTGTCCGCTTGTGTTGCAGCAAAGCCAAGCAAGCTGAAATTAATCAGTTTAACCAGACCTGCGCTATCGAGCAGATTTCAAAGTTACAAGATCTTCCTGTCTATAAATCAGTCCAGAGTGGAATGCATAGAAAGAACTGTTTGCAGAAAAATGCAAGTGAAGTCTGTGTTGTGTGATTATTTTATTAGGTTTATAATGCTGTTTAGCAAATGTTTTTGTTCATTTAACTTAGTTTAATTATATATTCTGTGTTGTGTGATTATTTTATTAGGTTTATAATGCTGTTTAGTATTTAAAGTCTTCATTTCAAAGCTTTAAAAATAATGTATTAGGTGTCATTTATGACAATTTTGAGAGGGGCCTGGAATATATCTCCCTCACTTCCCATTGACTTACATTATAAACTGGGTTTTAATTTACAACGGTTTCGATTTACAACCGTTCCTTCTGGAACCTAACCCCGGCGTAAACTGATGGCTACCTGTATTTTCTTACTGCTTCTATTTCTTACCTGCCCTTTATCATTAAAGTGAAGGTAAACTTACCTTCATGTCAATCTAGTATTACCTTCTTTGTGCCAAATCAATAGGAGTTTAATTCATCAATTTTTATCAGTCTTATTGTAAACAAAGTTATCGGCTTTATAAATTGATTTCTGACGCTTTAATAATTCAACCTGTTTTTTTTTTTGCATTGATCACGTTTTTATCTTGTCCAATTGAAAATCTCACCGTTAGGCGGCAGTCACCAAACGTCATCCGCCTCCTTGATGATATGCGCATGCGCTATCCTTTTTTTTTTTTGTATTTCTTTTTAACAGCCAAATTTTCAATTGGACAAGGAAAAACGTCATCGAGCCTGTCAAATTTGTAAAGCATTAGCAATCAATTTATGAAGCCGATAACTTTGTTTACAATAAGAGTGATAAAAATTGATGAATTAAACTCCTATTGATTTGAAACAAAGAAGGGAATACTAGATCGACATGACGGTAAATTTACCTTCACTAACCGCTTCTATTGTCTTTGGCTATTCTGTGTCTAAAGCCGTTTTCCCTTCTCTTCTCCTCAGTTGTGCAGTGCATCATTCAACGCCATTTGGGTCCGCCCCTTTCTTCCCACCTCCTCCCTTTCTGCCTTATGTAGTTCTGCTGTGAGGCTGACTTTATTTCGACAGGCGGAGTCATTTCTTAGTCAAAAGTATTGCAACATATCTTAGGGCTTAAAAACACGCCCTTTGTCCTCTTTATATTTCGGATTTGGCAACATTGTAAGTTATTTTGCCATATTCTTCTGAATATCGTTTATGGTAATTCTTGAAGTAATTCTGAAGTCATTTCTAATTTCTACCTCTGTGCGTCACTGTTCTTCTATCTTTACAGATTAGAACAATTTTTTCTGCTGTACTGCTTTTGTTATTTTAAAGTACTTTAAGTACTTTAAAGTACTGCATTTTTGTTAGAGATCTAAGATGTCTCATGAGGAAAATAACCCTGTTAATTCTGTCCCCTCTCTTCAGAACATTATGGCCTCTATGCATTACTTTATGAGGAAAATGGACAATAAAATTAATAACTTTATTGCTAATTTTCAGTCAGAATCTCACCAAGTTTATAAAAAAAACATACTTCTAAAACTAAGCATCTTTCCCCATCTCATATTGAAAAAGATGCAGATAGTCTGATTCAAACAGACAACCCTCATAGCGTATTGCCACTAAGCACCTGTACTGTTAGCCTGGCAGTCATCCGGCCCCTGAACTTCTGGGTGTGTTGAGAGACACATCTCAGAGGCTACTTTTACTGATGTAAATTCTAAAAGAACTTTTCTAAAAAGTCAAGCATCAACATTTTTGCAAACTCTCTCTGAGAATGCTAACCCCTCTTCATGGCGAGAAGGATTTTTCAGATGAATATAAATATGAGAAATTTCAATCCTCTGATGATGATTCAGATTATTCTGATTTAAATAATTTATTAAATTCAAAAGACGTAAAAAAAAAAAATCTTTGTCTACTAATGATTCTTAAATTGTTTTTCTCGATCCCCTTGGTAAACCCAGATTTAAACCTGTGGAGGTGAAGCATCCCAGATCCTCGGAGTGGTTTCCTACCTCAGGTGTTGCAGAATATATTGATTTTTATTTAATGCACCCTTTTTTGCAAGAAGTTCGTAGTAAACTTCGTGCCAAATGTCCTCGTCCTTCTCTACCAACTAACTCCACCATCACTCCTGATATTTACCCCCAAATTTTAAAATTCCTGGGTACTCTGAGATCCAGTATTAAATGAGGATCTGAAAAGTTGGTTAAGTCTTGTCAAGACAAGTTTTTAGATATCTCTGGCCCCTTGTCGAAGATTTTTGAATTGGCTGAGGATTCTCTTACAAACAATTCTTCCATTGATCCTCAAATTATTATTGAGTATACAAAGAGCCTTCATCTTATTAGGCAATGCCAACTCTGCTATAGCTTTCAAACTCAGAAGGTCCATTCTTCGTAGGCTTGACCCAAAATTGTCAGATTTCGCCAACAATGAAACATCTACAGACCCTAATGGTCTTCTCTTTGGAGAAGTTTACCTTAAAAAAAACTCAGTGACTATACCAAGACTTTTTCCAGTTTGTCCAAAACCAAAGCCACTGTAAAAAAGACACTTTACCAAAATCCTCATCCTCTTTTTGATAGGGCTGGAAAAAGAAGGGGTCATTTTCCCGTCCGCCAACCCTTCATATCTAGACCCCAATTTTACCAGCAACAACAATTTCTTTTCCCCTTCTTCCCTACAAGTGCCTGCTTCTGGCCCAGTGGTGCAAGATCAAGAGGTTGCTTTAGAACCCCTTCAGGTAATTTCTCTTCTTCCTCCCTTTTCTCCTTTTTCCCTAAAAAATATGTGTTTGACTGGCTCATTTTCTTCCAAATTGACGTCTAATAACATCACACCCCTGGATTCTTCAGACTGTCTCTGGAGTCCTTATAAATTTCTTTTCTATTCCCATCCAAATTGTTCATCCTCGTCCAATTTTATTTTCAAATTCGGATCTTCAAGCAATAGATTCAGATATTTCCTCTCTAATTTCAAAACAAGCTGTAGAACCCATTCTTGTAGAAGAGGACAGTTACATAAGCAATATTTTCTTGGTAAAAAAGAAAAATGGCCAATTTCGAGCAGTCATCAATCTAAAAACTCTAAATCATTATGTAATGTATCAAAATTTCAAGATGGAAGGTATTCATCTTCTGAGGGACTCTCTTCTGGACAAGGATTGGCTTGTCCGATTAGACCTCAAGGATGCATACCTTACAGTTCCTATTTATTCTTCACACAGGAAATTTATTTGTTTCTTTTGGAAGCAATCTCTTTGGAAATTCACTTGCCGCCCATTCAGCCTTTCATCCGCCCTGTGGATCTTCACGAAAATTCTGAAAATGGTCATAGCCTGGTTAAGTTTCAGAGGAATTTGTTTATCTGGATGACATTCTCATCATGAATCAGGTTCCCTCCACTCTTCTTCTCCACTTGAACATCACTTGTTCCCTTCTGGAGAACTTGGGGTTCATAATCAACAAAGAAAAATCTTCTCTTTTCCCGTCCCAGTCCATTGTCTTCTTTGGATTTCAGATCAACACACTAGATTCCAGTTTAAGTCTTCCATTAGAGAAATTAAAGAACATCAAGAAGGAGATTTCCTCTCTTTTGAAGAAGACCTGCTTTTCTCTCCACTTGTTAGCTCGGATCATCAGCCTCCTCTCCTCTTCCATTCAAGCCATCTTTCCTGCCCCTCTTCATTACCGGGCCCTTTAACACCTGGAAATATCTCACCTTCAAAAAAGTTTTTCTTACCATCATCAGATTTCCTTATCCCCAGAAGCCAAAGAAGAACTCATCTGGTGGATTCAAAACATAGAGGCATGGAAGGGCAAAGCAATCTTCAGTTCTATTCCAGATTTCGTCATAGAATCGGACGCCAGCAATTCTGGTTGGGGAGCTTGTTGCGGTTCCACAATCACAGGTGGCAAATGGACCCTTTTAGAATCCAACCTTCATATCAACTGCAAGGAACATCTGGCGGGATCCTTCGCAATTCAAAGTTTTCTCAAGTCCAATCTTCCTACTTCAGTACTCCTTCGCATAGACAACCTTTCAGCTGTTCGTTATCTAAATAGTTTAGGAGGCACAAAATCAAAGCTTCTCTCAGACCTTACAAAGAATTTCATTTACTTTTTCGTTAACAAGAATATTTCCATTTTAGCGGAATTTATTCCAGGTTTATCCAATCAAACTGCAGATTGGGGTTCTCTCCATTTGAAGGACTCCAGCGGCTGGAAGTTGGACAGGAATATTTGCCTAAAGATTTCCTCTCTCAGGGGTTGTTTCGTTTTAGACCTTTTTGCCTCTCGATTTGAGTTGGAGATCGGACCCAGTCACCTCTTTCGTGGATGCTTTCCTTCAAGTGTGGCCCCCCTCAGGAGCTTATGCCCCCCCTCCTTTTCAATGATTGTTTGGACTTTGGCTTATCTCCGCAGGAACCCGATATCTCTTCTCCTGATCACTCCCCTATGGCCGTCTCAACCTTGGTACCCCCTTCTCTTCTGGAACTCTCTTTCCTTCCTCTCCTGCTTCTTCCTTCCCTACCTCATCTCCTCCTGGATCCCCTCATCCTCTGCTGCTTTTGGGCTCTCTAAATCTTGTAGCCTGGATGCTTTCAGGGGATCTTGGTCTCTTGATGGACTTTCGGAACAAGCTCGATCTTTATTACAAGACTTTTGGGCTCCTGGAACCAAAAGGTGTTATCTCTCAGCTTGGTCCAAGAGGTCTAGCTGGTGTGCCCAGAGGGACTTGCATCCCTTTTCAGCTCCTTTGAATTCTATTTTAGATTATTTCTCTTTGACTCAGGTCTTGCCTATAGATCTATTAATGTAGCTCGGTCTGCCATCTCTGCTAGTCATGTCCTTATTAATAATACCTCTGTTGGGAAAATTCATCAGGTCTGCAGACTTCTCAAAGCAATTCATATCTAAAAACCTCCTTCTAAATACTCTTTCTTTTGGGATGTAGATTTGGGTTCGTCTTTCCTTAGAAATTGGCCTTCTAATGATCTTCTGTCTCTCAAACAGCTGTCAGCTAAACTTGCCACTCTTCTCTGACTTCTCTCTTTTTCCAGAGTTTCTGATGTACGTGCCATTGATATTAATTCTCAAATGTTTTCTCCTTTTGGTGTCACCTTTATCCTTTTTAAAAATAACTAAATGTCTTTCTCAATCTATATATATATTTTTTTTTTATAATTTTTTATTGAGGCTGTGCGAACAGTACAACATAAATGGGTTACCCAAGAAAAACAAAATAAGAACAACATGAGTTTCCTGTTAACAACAGTCAAAGAGATACATTGAGATGATATATAGAAATAAATAGGTATACATCTGAAACCTCTGTTTTATAATTTTTTTCTTCAAGAATTTCCTCATTTGGCTCATATGGTCACTCTTGGACATATAAAGAAATATAATCTGGAAGAAAATTAGCTTTTAAGACAGTCACTTTTGGACTTGTATAATTGATACAAATAAGCAAATGATATTCTAATGATATTTCTAACGGGTGGATATAAAATCGAATGATATACTCAAATACTGTGTTCGCATGGAGAATGGTCACTCTTAGGCCTTCAATATTGTCAGTGTGCCAGGAATCAGACTGAGACGAGAAGTGCAAAAATAATCACACCTTTATTAATAACAAAAAAATAATAAAAAAGTCCACAAGTCAAATAACAAGCCAGGAGTCAAAACCAGAGCTGGTAGTCAGACGAGCTGACAAAAAAACAAATAGTATCCAGCACTTTAACCCAGGAACCAGGGGACCAAAGCAAGTAGCTGCCAACTTGCAAAAGACAGTATAAAATACAGACAAGGTGGTCTCCTTATGGTATTCCTTCTTTATTGGTGAACATGAGGAACAGGAACAAAAAGTCACGACGTTTCGGGGCTATGCCCCATAATCATGTGATAACATCACTCATTACACACCTGTGATTTATAGGCAGTACCTGGGAATTTTAACCCTTACATTCTTAAAGTATCAAAAAAATTTTTGTATATAGCGCCATCTTGTGTCACAATCAGTGTGAAATGAAAAAATTAAAAACAACAGATAAGAGGCCTCAATGGACTATTGTATACATGTTATCAAGATTGATGGTAAATTTTGCAACAATTTAACAATTCACAGCTACAGTGGATCAACTTAGCTAAAAAAATAAAATAAAAAAATGAATAATAAACAAAATGTAACAATGTATTTGTATTGCTACAGGGTCAGCAACAGCAACTCGAGGGGATCAGGACTGGCAATGGTCATAAAGATCTAAGATGCAAAAAAATTACAAATTATATTATGTAAATAATAAATGGACATAAATCCCAATAGCAAAAAACTTTTTTTAAATAAATGTAGTAACTTATCAGTAGTAATTTTAAAAAAATGAAAATTAATAGAAATTAATAAAAAGGAGTCCAATCTATTTCTCGGTTCATACCTTTAGGTTCCAGGGTATCGAGCTTAAATATCCAAAATGTTTCACGCTGTTTGAGCAATTGCTCCCTATTACCACCACGTCTGGGGGTACGGATATGCTCGATAACCTGGAACCTAAGTTGATTAACCTGATGGCCTGCAGACAACAAATGGTGGGCTACGGGTGCAGATAGTACCTTGCATCTAATATTACTTTTATGTTCCGTGATGCGGTCCCCTATCCGTCTTGTCGACTCCCCCACATAGACACGCCCACATGGGCATTTGATCAAATAAACCACAAATTTTGTATTACAGGTGAAAAAATCTTTATAAATAAATTTATAACCAGTGTGTGGATGCAAAAAATGGGGACTTTTAATGATAGACCCACAATTGCTACAGCCTAGACACGGGAAACAACCTAGGTTTTTCTTTGTAATGTAAGTCTGCCTACAAGTTTTACTGGGACCCAAATCGGCCTTAACAAGAATGTCACGCAATTTTTTTGACCTTTTAAAGGCAGGCATAGGCAATTGTTGGAATTCTTTTATCTCTGCATTGCAGCTCTTCAAAATGCCCCAATGTCGGCGAATGATATTTGTTATTTGTTTGCTCTGTCTGCAATATTCAGAGACAAAAGTCATTCTACTTTGATCAGTTCTAGAGGGTTTAGGTTTCAAAAGTTCTTTTCTCTGCAAGGGTAAAACATCCTGAATGGTTTTATTGATCAAATCTAGAGGGTACCCGCGTTTCAAAAACTTATCACCCATTTCTGTCAATCTTATTTTTGAAATGTCATCATTGGCAACTATTCTCTTTACGCGTAGCATTTGGCTGCGTGGTAAAGATTTGACAAGAGATGGGTGGTGAGCACTGTTGAAACATAAAAGGCTATTGCGGTCAGTTTTCTAAGTATATATGTCAGTAAGAAAACCATAACCATTCTTAATCACAGATACATCCAGGAAATCAATCTTAATTTCACTGCTGACCAAAGTGAGCTTAATGTTAGAAGTGGATAAATTAAGATCAGCGACAAAAGACTCCAGGGCCCCGACATTGGGGCATTTTGAAGAGCTGCAATGCAGAGATAAAAGAATTCCAACAATTGCCTATGCCTGCCTTTAAAAGGTCAAAAAATTTGCGTGACATTCTTGTTAAGGCCGATTTGGGTCCCAGTAAAACTTGTAGGCAGACTTACATTACAAAGAAAAACCTAGGTTGTTTCCCGTGTCTAGGCTGTAGCAATTGTGGGTCTATCATTAAAAGTCCCCATTTTTTGCATCCACACACTGGTTATAAATTTATTTATAAAGATTTTTTCACCTGTAATACAAAATTTGTGGTTTATTTGATCAAATGCCCATGTGGGCGTGTCTATGTGGGGGAGTCGACAAGACGGATAGGGGACCGCATCACGGAACATAAAAGTAATATTAGATGCAAGGTACTATCTGCACCCGTAGCCCACCATTTTTTGTCTGCAGGCCATCAGGTTAATCAACTTAGGTTCCAGGTTATCGAGCATATCCGTACCCCCAGACGTGGTGGTAATAGGGAGCAATTGCTCAAACAGCGTGAAACATTTTGGATATTTAAGCTCGATACCCTGGAACCTAAAGGTATGAACCGAGAAATAGATTGGACTCCTTTTTATTAATTTCTATTAATTTTCATTTTTTTAAAATTACTACTGATAAGTTACTACATTTATTTAAAAAAAGTTTTTTGCTATTGGGATTTATGTCCATTTATTATTTACATAATATAATTTGTAATTTTTTTGCATCTTAGATCTTTATGACCATTGCCAGTCCTGATCCCCTCGAGTTGCTGTTGCTGACCCTGTAGCAATACAAATACATTGTTACATTTTGTTTATTATTCATTTTTTTATTTTATTTTTTTAGCTAAGTTGATCCACTGTAGCTGTGAATTGTTAAATTGTTGCAAAATTTACCATCAATATTGATAACATGTATACAATAGTCCATTGAGGCCTCTTATCTGTTGTTTTTAATTTTTTCATTTCACACTGATTGTGACACAAGATGGCGCTATATACAAAAATTTTTTTGATACTTTAAGAATGTAAGGGTTAAAATTCCCAGGTACTGCCTATAAATCACAGGTGTGTAATGAGTGATGTTATCACATGATTAAGGGGCATAGCCCCGAAACGTCGTGACTTTTTGTTCCTGTTCCTCATGTTCACCAATAAAGAAGGAATACCATAAGGAGACCACCTTGTCTGTATTTTATACAGTCAGACGAGCTGAGTCAGGAGCCAAAGCGAATAGTCAGACGAGCCGGAATCAGGAACAAGGAAAACAGCAGAGTCAGGAACAAGCCAGGGATCAGGAAGGACGTCAGACAGCCAGGTAATACACAGGAATACATGATTAAGAGCCTGTTTAGGCTTGAAACGTTGTAATTTCTACTCAGGACCCTATATGAAATAAAGGTCTTTTAAAGAAATTGGAGGATGGAATATTCTTTATACTTGAATACACAGGAACTCTCACAAACAGGTCTGAGACAACGCAAAGGCAAAGCATACTGAACAGAGGCCCTTTAAATATTAAGTGATGACATCACAATTCTGAGACTGCATCCTGTCTCACACAGATGATGCACATCAGTCTGGCCATAAAAGGAAGTGCAGGAAATGAGCAGCATCCCCCACAATGCACCATAGTCAGCAAGAGAGGTGAGTAAAATGGCTGCCAGCAGCACATGGCAAACAAAACAGGCAAAAGCCCTGACAAATATATGAAAGGTATAACACTTAGTGACCCATGCTAATATATATAAAAAGTATATGCAAACGTATGTTAGTAAATTTCAAAAGAGGAAGAGCTATTTTTATGCGGTGCGTAGAGAACAGAGCTTCAAGCTACAATAAAAGGATGAAATATGAGATAGTTTGGGTTATATAGATAGCTAGGAAACCTATATAAGCAAGAAGCATTTAGTATGCCAAAATATGTCTGAATGATAATAAAATATGTGCAATTAAGAGGAATGATGCATTCATCCAAACTAACCCAAGGAGAACCATTACATCTATTGAAAGGAGCTACTAGTTCTCATAACTAAAAGGGAACAGACTATAGTATTTAGTAACTTCCTAATGTATGTAGCTGGGAGGAAACAGAGTTCTGATAGCACTATAAGTTTATGCTCCAGGGGGAAGTGATAAGTATTAGTTAGGGTTCCACATATCCCTGGAGTACAGGACATCCTGTTTGGCTAAAGCAGCAGTAATAGGAGGATCATTAACTATTTTACCCTCTCTACAGTACAGAATTTTGCAATGACTTTAGGCTAAACATAAATGTTTCTCTTCCCCTCATTATGAGGGCACCAGCAGTCCAGGTATCTGGGATAAATATTAGCTGGGGGTATTTGGAGATATAAACCATTGATACAACCATAAAAAATTCAGGGCAATCTTTCCAACAGCCTATCACAAGTATAGAAATAAAACAAAGGATAGAAATACACATAGAAATGTGAGGCAATATGTGATATAGAATAAACTGTGTAACTATTTTAACACAATGCTATAAAATTTGTCTCATAACCAAAAAAAAAAAAAAAAAACAGACCAGACATCCTATGGACTGGGGTTAATGTAAACAGAAAAGTCATATTGGCAAATCAAAATCTATTATAACAACGGTTGTTAAACAAAAGCAATAAAGTAATGTCCGAATTGAGAATATGGACCCAGGTATTGGGTGTCTCCATTTACCCTACTCCTGCTCTCAAGCGTGACTTTTGGAAACCATAAGAGCCATCAGCAATAGAGAAAGTACTCATAAGTTGGTCTAGTGAGATTACTTGAGTGGCTTTACGGTCCATGTAAGAAGGTGTAAGTTGAAAGAGACTTTGCACTAATGATCCTAGAAGTCCCCTGAGTGCGTCTCCCACCCCCCCCCCCCCGGATATGTTGTGCAGTGTCGGAGCCCTAGAATTATGCTTAAAGTGAAGGTAAAGTTACATGCTTCGCTATCCTTAGTTAAATAGTTCATGTAAAATCAATAGTAGTTTCATTCATGATTTTTTACAAAGTTCGTTCTAAATACATTTTTATCCGCAATGAAATATAATTATTGACAACTTACAATTCAACCCGTTTTTTATTTTTTATTTTATGTCCTGATCACGTTGTGTGATCTTCCAATTGACTTTCTGGCCGTTAGGCGGCCGGGCAGCTACGTCATTAGCCTATTGATCGATTTGCGCATGCGTGACATTTTTTATGCCTTAATTTTTGTTTGGTTGCGCGTTCCCGATTCGCGCATGCGCATACCTGGTTTCCCCCACAGAGCCGAGAACGTCATCTGTTTAGACGGCGTCTCTGCAACATTGAAGGCAGATTGCATTACCGATAACTTCAAATTAGCATCTAATTACTTTAGCAAGAAATGCTAAATTATATTTTTGAAGTAATCGCAATGCCTTACACTTAGAATGATATTCATTACAGTTTCATCATATTGAAAATTCTCAATCAGACAAAGTTATTTTTGTTCATGGATAAAACAATTGATAACACAATAATGTTATCAATCGTTTTATCCATGAACAAAAATAACTTTGTATGATTGAGAATTTTCAGTATGATGAAACTGTAATGAATAGCTGAATTGCCATTGGAGGGGCAATGCGCTCGATGCTTGTGAACGCGCATTGCAGCTACGTATAGAGTGGTTGGGACCGCTCTATACATAAACTCACTGAAAGATAGGAAGTGGAAGGTAGGCGGAGCGTGCTAGATAACGGTAGGAAATATAAGACAAAGGGGCCCATTTATCAAAAGGGCTTGCGGACCTGATCCGACACTGCGGATCAGGTCCGCAAGACCTCGCTAAATGCGGAGAGCAATACGCTCTCCGCATTTAACATTGCACCAGCAGCTCACAAGAGCTGCTGGTGCAACGCCGCCCCCTGCTGACTCGCGGCCAATCGGCCACCAGCAGGGGGGTGTCAATCAACCCGATCGTATTCGAGCGGGTTGATTTCCGGCGATTCCTGTCCGCCTGCTCAGAGCAGGCGGACAGGGTTATGGAGCAGCGGTCTTTAGACTGAAGACTCACCAGAAACACGGCCCTTCAAGCTCCATACGGAGCTTGATAAATGGGCCTGTAAGAATAAAACTGATAATATTTTTTTTAATAAAATAGTATAGCAATATAGATATGTTAATGACATACAATGCCTGGATGTGTTGTAAAGCCTGAGAATTTACTTTCACTTTAAGACTCAGTTCAAGAGTAATACTAGTGTTGAGTGCCGCTCCTTCAGATTCAAACAGCGCAAATGACCACTTCTGGTAGCTGGGGTCTGTTGCAGCTGTGGCTTCCAATATCACGCAATCATTTAAATGGCAGGATTCATGCAGCATCAATCCCTGAAACAGCCCGGTATCTTCGTCATGGAAAGCAGTGGCCGCTATGCGAGCCATATATATTAAGCTTGTGTTCACACGGGTCTCATCTGATGCATTAGTTGAAACGATCCAGGAGCTATCCACACATACCTGGTTTGCAGCTAAGCAGGTCTCCTCATGGGATTTTTTTAATTTTTTCTGAAGTGCGAGTTCCAGGCTTGATACAGGAGATGTCGGACTTCCCAGGTTGCAGAGCAGTTCTCTGTTCCTGCATTGTCCAATCGGTCTCTAAACTGCGATCAGCATTGTGACGAAGGTAGTTCTCGCTGGCTATTTGCAGTTGTGTAGTAATCTTTGTAGTTTCAGCCGTTTTGAGGTCATCATTATTTCCCCCAGTCCAAAAATCATGCACTGTGTAAATAAAGTCTCCAAAATTATAGTGCATCCGTTGCTCAAGGTCTTTAAGAAGAGCTTGTATCCTTATATGTTGGTCCTCCCTTATGTGTAGATAAGTATGTCAGCGATGACAGCAGACAAGAAACTGCTTTACCCGGCTAATTAATTAACCGGGGGGGGGGGGGTATTGAGATAGTAAAGTAAGGCCGCCGCCTTCCTACTCAAACGGTCTAGTTTGGGATTCCCCCATATAATTATGGAAAGAATTATATCATCTTACTCCTGATTTTGCCTTAGTTAGTATTCAAATTTCCAGTGAGAGATGACAAGCTAGGAAGGAGATAATCGGCAGATTAATCGTATTGAGCATAGAGGTTCCCAATTTTGCAGCTTATCATGGCCGTGGCCCAGACACGCCCCCTCAATCTATAGTTTATCCTTATTTTTCTGATCATCCCGAATTGTGTGTTGTCCTTTGTCTAAAAGAGTATTTGTCTCGTAGTGAACCCTTTCGTCACTCTTCTTCTTCTTCTTCTCCTCAGCTTCTCATCTCCTTTGTTTCTCCTTTCAAACCTGTCTCCTCTACTTCTATTGCCAGGTAGATAAAGTGAATTATTGAGGTATCTTAATTTATATTATGAATGATACATTTTGTTTAATTTTAAAGTGTTTTTGTTGCTCTTGGTTAATACAATCCATGTAACAAATATACTATGATATACAGAGAGTTAACAGGGAGTCAGTTGCTTATAATGGTGAAAACACATAGTGCAAAATATATATAATTTATATCCAACAAATGTGTTTAAATAAAGATAAGCCAATTTGTTATTATGTTCCTGTAGAATCACAGATAATTATATTCCTTTAGTTGTGATTATGGAAGGATATCCAATGTTATGAAATCTTCACACACTCACACATACACGCTAAAAGATATATGTACAAAGTTCAGACATTCAACATTTGCCTCCCTGTAAATATATGACATTCAGGTATATTAGCAAAATGGTGCAGAGTACACAAACAGGAATTAAGAAACAATTCCCTTAGAAGAGATCGTAAATCCTAACGATCCGGATAAGAGCCCTTAGTTGTATAATAAAGAGATTAAGTGGCTTGCAATAGAAAACACAGTGGTTTGGTACTTTACGTGTTCCAGGAGTCCTTGAAGCGTCCGTTTATATCTGCTGGTTTAGTCCGGTATGAGTGTGGCTGACATCCGGGAACAGGATGGAAGTAGATCCGGTGAGAGTAGCGATAAGATAATCCTCCAATTTGAAGAAAAGAGCAGGTAACCACTCTAAGTTTAAACAACTTGTAAAAAGGTGAGAAATAAACAATGAACTAAATCTCCAGATATACAAGTAGCGACCAGAAGGCTAAGAGTAATGACACTTAGCAAATCGAAGTTTAGACTAAACTTCAATTTTCAGGCAAAGCTTAGGTACCTAAATGCCTGTTATATAGGGTAAGCGTAGAATGGGTGGGGATATACCTTAAAGGTATATCACAATTATGCTTCTTGCTGGTGTGGAAGGGTCCTTCTCGGCTCACTCCGTTGGTGGAGCTTCTGCCTCTAAAGCTTTTTTTAAAATCCTCTTCCCTCCAAGATATTTTAAATGCAACAGACTGGTCTTCGGAGTATACTTTTAGACAATTTTATTTTAAACCAATTAATAATGCTGCTTTTTCCTTAATTTCATGATCTATTTTGCTTTAAACTAGCAAAATATGAGTCTCTGGTCTTGTAATAAAATTCTGATTACCCTAGCTTTAGTGTAGCTATAATCTAGATTTTATTAAAGACACAGAGACAAATATTTTCCCACCCTGGCAATCATTTTGTTCCCACCCAGTATTTTATATTTAATCTGATTTGTTTATTAGTATATTTTTTATTTCTAGCACTCACCTCTCAAAACGTCTCCTTCAACTGAATTGGATTTAGCAGAGTTTTAATAACCATCCACATTTAATTTTTCAGTCTCTTTATTGCAATACAAACAGAAAATACAGGAAATATGTACACAAAATATTTAAAAAAATATATATATATTTTCAGAACAAAATGGCTTCTTCAGGCAAAAGTCGGTATTTAGTGAGACCTCCTCTGGCACTAAGCACATCTTAAACTCTTTTAGGGAGATTATCCTTAAGTAATCTTCTGGTAATTTATACCAGGCTTCTTTCAGCACTTCCCAGAGTTCTTCTTAGATTTAAGTTGTTTTTTATTTCTTTCTGTGTCCAGGTGATCCTATACTGCTTCTATTATATTACATTCTGGACTCTGTGGAGGCCAGTCCATTACTGTCAGTGTTTTATCATCCATTTTCCTCTGCAAATAGGATGTGCTTGGGATCGCTATAATGCTAAAAAAATAAAACCATTCCCAATCAGGAGCTTTGCAGAAGGATTGGCATGATAAATTAAAACCCGTCTTTACTTTTCAGCATTCATGATCGTATCAATTCAGAAAAATATTGCCAACACCACTGGCAGAAATACAGCCCCAAACCAAGACAGACCCTCCACCATGTTTCACTAAAGGCCACAAGCACTCATACTTCCATCTCTCTCCAACACTTCTTCTCACATATTGTCGACGATTGGACCCAAAAATGTCAAATTTGGAGTTGTGATGATTTGAGTGAAAGTTGGTCTCGTTAGCAAGCTTCCAATGAATTAAACTCATACCACGTGTATGTAATGCTCAAGTCTTGCACAAACCTGGTGTAACAGACTTTTTTCACAGCAGACATGAAATAGTAGGACAAATACAGGTGTTAGCAATGACATTAATTAGGGAACCATTCCATTTAGGTTTACAAGAGCCAGGTTCCTGCAAGTGTAAGGGGAGGTCACACTAAATATTTGCCACTTTAGCCTAGATAAGCTTTTTTTCTGATTTGTTTCTGTTTTTTAATACTGCATTAAAAATGTCCTGTATTTTCTAGTTGTATTCTAATAAAGACTGAGAAATAAATTATATATGGTCATTATACCATTACTAAAACAACAAATCTAATGGTGGCCTAAGACTTTTGCACACTAATATGTATATATATATATATATATATATATATATATATATATATATATATATATATATATATATACACACACACACACACATATACATACACACATATACATACACACACACACATAGTACTCTGAAAAATTATTAGGCCACTACTAGCTTTGTTATTTTAGCAAAGTTTTAATGACCATGCATATTTATTTTTTGGTCTGTTTATTAAGATACAAACAGAAAATACAGGAAATATGTACACAAATTTAAAAAAAAACCAAAAAAAACCAACACAATTTTCAGAACAAAATGGCTTCTTCAGGCAAAAGTCAGCATTTAGTGTGGCCTCCCTTCACACTAAGCACATCTTGAACTCTTTTGGGGAGACTGTCCTGAAGTAATCTTAGGGTATATTTTACCAGGCTTCTTTCAGCACTTACCAGAGTTCTTCTTTAGATTTAGGTTGTTTTTTTATTTCTTTCTCTGTCGAGGTGATCCCATACTGCCTCTATAATATTCCGATCTGGACTCTGTGAAGGCCAGTCCATGACTTATCAGCTGTTTTTCTCTCAAATATAATTTCAAAGCATTAGCAGTGTGCTTGGCATCGTTATCATGATGAAAAATAAAACCATTCCCAATCAGGCGCTTTGCAGGAATAGCATGATAAATTAAAACCTGTCTTTACTTTTCAGCATTCATGATCCAATCAATTCGGACAATATTGCCAACACCACTGGCAGAAATGCAGCCCCAAACCAGGACAGACCCTCCACCATGTTTTACTGAAGGCCACAAGCACTCATACTGTCATCTCTCTCCAACACTTCTTCTCACATATTGTCGACCATTGGACCCAAAAATGTCAAACTTGGATTTGTGATGATGTGAGTGAAAGTTGGTCTCGTTAGCAAGCTTCCGATTAATTAAACTCATACCACGTGTATATAATGCTCAAGCATGTCTTGCACAAACCTGGGGTAACAGACTTTTTTCATAGCAGACATGAAATAGTAGAACAAATACAGGTGTTAGCAATGACATTTAGATTGGCATGATGAATTAAAACCTGTCTTTACTTTTCAGCATTCATGATCCCATCAATTCGGACAATATTGCCAACACCACTGGCAGAAATGCAGGCCCAAACCAGGACAGACCCTCCACCATGTTTCACTGAAAGCACAAATTCTTCAATTTACAACTCTCCTTCTCACATATTGTCTACGATTGGACACAAAAAATTCAAACTTGGATTTGTCACTCCATATTATTCTTTTCCTTTGATCTTCATTACAATCTTTTTAAACTTTAACATATATTAACCTTTTCACCTTGTTCCCCCTTTGAACGTTTTCTTGGCTTTCCTGTCCTTTTTTTGTCCTTGACCTTTCCTGATTCTTCAAATTTCTTTATAACAGCTTGAATACCACATCTTGAGTATCCAGTTTGCTTGCTGATTTGCCTTTGAGAAAGGCCTTGCTGATGCAAAAGTATGATTTTATGTCTGTCAAATTCTATGATCTTTGGCATTTTGAATGGATTGATGTGATTGAAAGTTGGTCTTATTAGCAAGCTTCCAATGAATTAAAATCATATCACATGTGTATGTAATGCTCTTGCATGTCTTGCACAAACCAGGTGTAATAGACCTTTTTCACAGCAGTTATTTTGACATGAAATAGTAGGACAAATACAGGTGTTAGCAATGACATTAATAAGGGTTCCATTCCATTTAGGTTTAGGAGAGCCAGGTTCCTACTATTGCTCAAGTGTAATGGGAGGTCACACTAAATACTTTAGTAAAGAGAGGAGGGCAAATAGTTACATATATACCTACAATATAGGCTGCACAAATTGTGGAGGGGTGTAGTTATACTTGAAATGATATTGTCAGGGTTTCTCACTGTCTCTTTACGAATTAATCATCTCCCTGCTGCTGATTGGTTACACCTCCTTTAAAACAGGTGCTCTCCCAACACACCTTGCTCAGTATTCTGGAAACCTAGCCTAAGTTAGGTGTGATACAAGCCTGATAAATATAAAGTTATAATTTATTCACTGACTCGTATTTTCCTCTTTCAGCATTTCTACAATCTCCCAAAACGGATTACAGTGGTGTCTCTCCCTTCCTGTATTTCAAGCTGCCGTGAAGCACTAACTACTAACCTGCTGATTTTGCTGTATGCCACAGTTAACTATTGCGACAATCAGATTGCAGGTAAATTCTGGATTTTCACTAACAGCTTGCCTTCTTATTTTACTTACCCGGTAAGTCTCAAGAACTGTTGCACCGGACTTTCATGACATCACTTCCTGTTCTTCCGGACACATTGCTGTGATCACCGAGCAGGGAAGCTCACAGAGGAACGGATCAGAATTCAAATCATTTGACATTCAGGTACAATTTTGATCTGTTACTTACATTCAGCCTCTTGATAAGAATCATTTGCCGGAAGCCTGCTTTACACTTTTGTCGCTGTATGAGTGTTTGTTTATTACACGGAACTGACTGCTTGTGTTGTAATTACACTGGATTAATTTATCTCTCCAATACCCCTCCAATATACTACTAGTAACTTTGGATCAACAGCACAGGAACTGTGTTATATGTTATACGAGACTTACCTTTGGTTCTTGCTGGAAAATTACCCTGTGTGTAATACCTATAACGTATTTGTCATATGATCTCTCATTGCAATACAGTACTATGAGAGCTAGAAAAATCTCTTACTCTCAACCAATTACTGTGTAACAACTATACAGTATTAACAAAATATTAATATCACTGATAAATAAAGGATCTCCTCTTCCCATAGGGGATCCACTACATTAGTGAAAACAATCTATACTTTTAACCTGCAGTTGTGTTCCACATCTATAGTTGTATCGTTATATAATACTGAGCCCAAAAAAGGAAATGGAACCAGCAGAGTTACCCCAGATTGTTTTCAACTTATCCCAAAAAGTAGATCAGCTAGCCCATGGCTTACATGACCTACGTATAGAAAATGCTGCTTTAAAAGGAGTCATAAGAGATTCAATTGCTGTTAAATCTAATCAGTTGGAAATATTAGCGGAACCCCAAGTTTCATTGCCAGAAACATTTTCTGGGAACAGAAAAAATTATAGACAATTTAAGAATGCATGTCACCTATTATTTCTGATGAAACCACGTACTTACCCCTCTGAGAGAGTGAAGGTTTTAACAACCATTTCCTTTCTCAGAGGGGAACCCAGGAATTGGGCAGACCGGTTCTTTGAAACCGATGACTCCATACTGGGGTCCCTGAATGAATTCTTCTCAGCTATGGATGAATTGTTTCAGGACATTGATATACAATTGACTGCAGAAACCTCCATGAGGAGCCTCAAACAAGGCAAAAGGCCTGTGGAGGAGTATATTACGGATTTTAAACAATTCGCTGCTGATGCGCTCTGGAGTCCCGTTGCCTTGCGGAATCAGTTCCGTTTAGGCCTATCAGAGGCGCTAAAAGATGAATTCGCAAGGATTGAGCTGCCAAAAACTTTGGATGACTTTATGCGAGTAGCCACCCAGATCGATAGACGCATACGTGAAAGAAAAGCAGAACGTTATACTGTTGAAACAAAGCCTAAAAGTTATTCAACTTCAACAGGTATTAGCTCCTACAGTCATTCCAAACCTCAGACCGAGGCTATGGAGATTGGATTCCTAAGGGGTCCCCTCACTCCAGAGGAAAAACTACGACGTAAGGTAAAAAACCTATGTATGTACTGCGCAAGTCCCTCCCATTCTGTCCAGGATTGCGCAGTTCTGACAAAGACCAATAAAGGTATGTCACACATAGCATACACCTCTATACTATCTTTGCCTAAAGCTCCAAATTCTTACTGTACTTTATCTCTCTTCCTGCAGCTGGATCAAAAACGTCTGACAATTAACGACGCCATAATAGATTTTGGTGCTACAGGGAACTACATTGATGAAGAGTTCTGCCTAACCAACAACATTCCACTGATTACAAAGAAAGTCCCTATTCCAATCAAGGTCATAGACGGTTCCCCTATGACCTCCGGACCTATTACTCAAGAGACTGTACCATTATATGCTAACATTTCAGGACATGTTGAAATGATTTCTTTTGATGTTTTACCTTCTCCTCATTTTACTTTGGTTATAGGCTTGGAGTGGCTTAAACTCCATAACCCTTCAATTGTATGGTCTCCATTCACAATAAATTTTGTTTCAGATTATTGCAAAGAAACCTGTTTTCATGATCAATTCTTATTTCACACTAACCCCCAATCTGAAGATTTACCCTCAGAATACAAAGACTTTCTAGATGTCTTTAGCAAAACTGAGGCTGAGAATTTACCACCCCATAGGGCATACGATTGCCCCATAGACCTCCAACCTGGTGCAAGGATACCATGCGGACACCTTTATCCTTAAAGTCCTCCAGAACTAGAACACCTGAAAACGTATTTGGAGGAGAATTTACGGAAAGGCTTCATCAGGAGTTCCACCTCCCCTGCTGGTGCAGGTATATTTTTTGTCCGCAATAAAGATTCCAGTCTTAGACCCATAATAGATTATCGTGAACTTAATAAGTGCACAATAAAAAAATCGATATCCTTTACCCCTAATTCCGGAGATGATCGAAAGACTCTCTGAAGCTACCATCTTTTCTAAATTAGACCTAAGAGGGGCCTACAACCTCATCCGCATAAAGGAAGGTCATGAGTGGCTGACGGCATTTAGGACCAGGTACGGGCTTTTTGAGTACCTGGTAATGCCGTTCGGCCTATGCAATGCCCCCGCCACGTTCCAACACTTCATCAACGATGTGTTTCGTGATTTGTTGGACGTGTGCGTAGTCATCTATCTCGACGACATCCTCATTTATTCCAGAACTATAGAAGAACACAAAAAACACGTGCGTTGGGTCCTCTCCAGACTTAGAGTCCATAAGTTATATGCCAAACCCGAAAAATTTAAATTCCATACTAATCATGTCTCCTTCCTCGGGTATAACATCTCACCGAAGGGAATACAAATGCAGACTGAAAAGGTTACCGCCGTACTAGAATGGCCAGAACCTAAAACAAAAAAAAGATCTACAGAGATTCTTAGGGTTTTCTAACTATTATAGAAAATTCATAAAGAATTTTTCCACACTGGTAAAACCTTTGACAAGATTAACTGGCTCTAACACGGTTTTCAGATGGGATTCTGATGCCAAAAACACATTCAATCTGTTAAAAGCCAGGTTTACATCTGCTCCTATTCTTCAATTCCCAAACCCACAATATCAATACACATTGGAAGTTGATTCCTCTGATTATGCAATTGGAGCTGTCTTGTCCCAACAGAAAACCTTACAAGAACCGTTACATCCCATATCTTTCTATTCAAAAACAATGACTCCAGCTGAAAGAAATTATGCTATCGGGGATAAGGAGCTGTTGGCAATCCGCCGATCTCTAGAGCATTGGAGGCATCTCCTGGAAGGAACTAAACTACAAAGCAATATCTTCACAGATCATAAGAACCTCCAGTACCTCCAAAGGAATAAAACACTCTCGGCTCGTCAGGTACGATGGAGCCTTTACTTTGATCGATTCAATTTTAACATCATCTATAGGCCTGCAGAAAAAAAAATGGCAAGGCAGATGCCTTATCTCGCATCCCTAATAAACCTACACCCTTGCACACTAGGACTTCTATTGTTCCTCCAGAGTGTTTTATCGGGTTGTCCATCCCATTACTTGATGAACTCAAGGATTACTGTAGGAACGTACCTCTTTCCCCAGAACCCAACCTCTTAAAAACCTCTGGAATATACTATCACGGGGATAAAATTTATTTGCCCTCTCATATGAGATTACAACTATTACAGTCAGCACATGATTCACCCCTTGCTGGACACCCTGGTGTCCGACGGACCATGGAGCGAATAAAACGCAGTTTCTGGTGGCCTGAGATGAAAACAACTGTTCAAAACTACATCAAGACTTGCAAGGTTTGTGCCACTTCCAAACCTGAGAGGAAACCACCGTATGGACTCTTGATGTCCATTCCTGTTCCACAGAAACCTTGGGAACATGTGTCAATGGACTTTATCGTTGACTTGCCCCCATCCATCCAACAAACAAACAACTATTTTTGTAGTCTTAGATCTATTCACTAAAATTGCTCATTTTGTTCCCTACCACAAGGTCCCTTCCTCCTCTGAAACAGCTTATCTTTTTCTTGACCACATAGTTAAGTTACATGGCATACCCCCCATCTTGACAACTGATAGGGGATGTCAATTCACTTCGAAATTCTGGACCAAGCTATGTGAGTTGACTAAAATGTACCACCGTTATACCACAGCATTTCACCCGCAGACAAACGGTCAAGCTGAGAGACTCAATCAATGGCTCGACCATTACCTCAGATGTTACTGTTCATACCATCAAACAGACTGGATAAAATTCCTCTCTATGGCTGAGTTCGCATATAATAACTCAATTAACTCCTCTACAAAGATGACACCGTTTTATGCAAACTACTACGCTTACCATCCGGATTTCCCACTGTCAAAACATGGGTCACCTGATTCGCCATTAGTTGACGATTTATGCAACACCCTACAAGAAAATTTCAAGCATATAAAAGAAAATATCTTAAGCGCTCAACATACTCAGAAACATTACTACGATCTTCGTCGAAGGAAACCACCAGCTTATTCTATTGGAGACTTAGTGTGGCTTTCCACAAAAAATCTGAAGCTTCAGATCCCTTCAAAAAAGTTAGCCACTCTTTTTATTGGACCTTTTCCCGTTCAGAAAATTGTAAACGAAAATGCTATTCGATTGCAGTTGCCTGCAACAATGAAGATACATCCTACTGTCCACGTATCTTTGGTAAAACCTTACATAAGGACAAGAGATGAGCAGGTATTACTCCCACCAACTGATCCCGGACTAGCTTTGGATGAATATGAGGTTGAGTCAGTTTTAGATTCCAGATATAACAAAGGAGTCTTGCAGTATTTGGTGAGATGGAAAAACTACTCTGTGGATGAGGACTCTTGGGAACCTGTTTCCAATTTAAATGCTCCTCGTTTGATCTCTGTTTTTCATCGCAGACACCCTGAACGTCCTTGTCCTCTCGCTGTGGAACAGCGACCCTGAGAGGGGGGTCATGTCAGGGTTTCTCACTGTCTCTTTACGAATTAATCATCTCCCTGCTGCTGATTGGTTACACCTCCTTTAAAACAGGTGCTCTCCCAACACACCTTGCTCAGTATTCTGGAAACCTAGCCTAAGTTAGGTGTGATACAAGCCTGATAAATATAAAGTTATAATTTATTCACTGACTCGTATTTTCCTCTTTCAGCATTTCTACAATCTCCCAAAACGGATTACAGTGGTGTCTCTCCCTTCCTGTATTTCAAGCTGCCGTGAAGCACTAACTACTAACCTGCTGATTTTGCTGTATGCCACAGTTAACTATTGCGACAATCAGATTGCAGGTAAATTCTGGATTTTCACTAACAGCTTGCCTTCTTATTTTACTTACCCGGTAAGTCTCAAGAACTGTTGCACCGGACATTCATGACATCACTTCCTGTTCTTCCGGACACATTGCTGTGATCACCGAGCAGGGAAGCTCACAGAGGAACGGATCAGAATTCAAATCATTTGACATTCAGGTACAATTTTGATCTGTTACTTACATTCAGCCTCTTGATAAGAATCATTTGCCGGAAGCCTGCTTTACACTTTTGTCGCTGTATGAGTGTTTGTTTATTACACGGAACTGACTGCTTGTGTTGTAATTACACTGGATTAATTTATCTCTCCAATACCCCTCCAATATACTACTAGTAACTTTGGATCAACAGCACAGGAACTGTGTTATATGTTATACGAGACTTACCTTTGGTTCTTGCTGGAAAATTACCCTGTGTGTAATACCTATAACGTATTTGTCATATGATCTCTCATTGCAATACAGTACTATGAGAGCTAGAAAAATCTCTTACTCTCAACCAATTACTGTGTAACAACTATACAGTATTAACAAAATATTAATATCACTGATAAATAAAGGATCTCCTCTTCCCATAGGGGATCCACTACATTAGTGAAAACAATCTATCCTTTTAACCTGCAGTTGTGTTCCACATCTATAGTTGTATCGTTATAGATATTTAGTTAAAGGGACACTGAACCTAATTTTTTTCTATCGTGATTCAGATAGAGCATGCAATTTTAAGCAACTTTCTAATTTACTCCTATTATCAAAATCTTTTCATTCTCTTGGTATCTTTATTTGAAATGCAAGAATGTAAGTTTAGATGCCGGCACATTTTTGGCGAACACAATGTGTTGTTCTTGCTGATTGGTGGGTTAAATTCACCTACAAATAAACAAGTGCTCTCCATGGTACTGAACCAAAAAAAAATAGCTTAGATGCCTTCTTTTTCAAATAAAGAAAGCAAGAGAACAAAGAAAAATTGATAATAGGAGTAAATTAGAAAGATGTTTAAAATTGCATGCTCTATCTGAATCACAAAAGAAAAAAAATTGGGTTTATTGTCCCTTTAAACTAAGTCAAAAAAAGAGTTTTGATAAAGAAAGTATTTACACCTTTAAATCTTAAGTGAAATGTAGCTATGTGAGCGTAAGATAAAATATAACTTTTATTGGTTACAATAAAACGGGTATATAACTAATAACCTTGCAACACACTCATTCAATATAACATTCAAACCTTAATTTAACATTTAAAGGGCCAGTCAACACAGTAGATTTGCATAATCAATAAATGCAAGATAACAAGACAATGCAATAGCACATTGAGGCCCATCTATCAAGCTCCGAATTTCTGGCGAGTCTTCAGACTCGCCAGAAACAGCAGTTATAAAGCAGTGGTCTAAAGACCGCTGCTCCATAATCCTGCCCGCCTGCTCTGAGCAGGCAGACAGGAATCGCCACAATTCAACCCGATCGAGTACGATCGTGTTGATTGACACCTCCCTGCTGGCCGCGAGTCTGCAGGGGGCGGCGTTGCACCAGCAGCTCTTGTGATCTGCTGGTGCAATGCTGAATACTGAGAGCGTATTGTTCTCCGCATTCAGCGAGGTCTTGGAGACCTGATCCTCACTGTCGGATCAGGTCCGCAAGACCTTTTGATACATAGGCCTCTTAGTCTGAACTTCAAATGAGTAGCAGATTTTTTTCTATCAATTTTATGTCTATTTCCACTCCCCCTGTACAATATGACAGCCACATTTTCTTTTTGTATGTCCTTTTCATTTTCCATTCTATCAAACTATTTGTTCCAGGATTCCCCTAAACCATATTCATTTAAAATATCTCAGTCATACCTATTGTACCTTATTTTACAGAGCAAGGTGAGATTGCTATACTTACATGATAACACAGGCATGTGTTTTCTACAAATATCCTTACATAACAAATAATACAGCAGAAGTGTTGCTGAGCTCATCCATATTAGCTGAACTTTTTTACAACTTAACTGTTTTATAACTTGGCTGATGGGGACATTGTTAAAACTTACATGAGCTGCATTCCTCATCTTATACTTTTTATTCCACATAGAATAAAACTACATATTTAATTCATGAAGGTCTACTGCAGTTTATTGGAAACCTTTTTCTTCCCATACTAGCGATCAACCTTATCACAGTCAATTTAACGACAAGCAAAATAACATGTCTTGGGGGATTACTGTTATTTTTGCTTTTTTGTTACTTATTTTGTATTCATGGAGAAATATCTATTTGTTCCATGCTGTATCAATATTCCATCATAAGATCGCATTTCAATCCATTAGAGACTGTGGCCTAAATTATAAAACAGAGCACAAAAATATTATGGTCTGACTAATCCTGGCCTTGCCTATTATTATTATTTTTTATTTATAAAGAACCAGCAAGTTCTGCAGCCCTGACCATGGGTACAAAGATAAAAGTACAACAATGATACAATATGTTTAAGACACAGACAAATACAAAGGGAATTGAGGGCCCTATTCCAGTGGGAACTTACAATCTATCTCCCCAGTGGGTCATCAGCTATCAGTCCACACGTTTTAAAAGAGGAAAGATTGTAACTATATGCCCAGGTAAAAGTTCAAGGGACAGTCTACACCAGAATTGTTATTGTTTTAAAAGATAGATAATCCCTTGTTTACCCATTCCCTAGTTTTGTATAACCAACACAGTTATATTTATATATTTTTTACCTCTGTGATTATCTTGTATCTAACCCTCTGCAGACTGCCCCTTTATTTGTTCTTTTGACAGACTTGAAGTTTAGCCAATCAGTGATGGCTCCCAGGTAACTTCACGTGCACGAGCACAGTGTTATCTATATGAAAAACATGAACACCCTCTAGTGGTGAAAAACCTGTTAAAATGCATTCTTAAGAGGCGGCCTTTAATGGTCTAAGAAATTAGCATATGAACCTCCTAAGTTAAGCTTTCAACTAAGAATACCAAGAGAACAAAGAAAAATTGGTGATAAAAGTAAATTGGAAAATTGTTTAAAATTACATGCCCTATCTGAATCATGAACGTTTTTTTTGGACTAGACTGTCCCTTTCAGCTAATTTTAAAAAGTTCCCAGGTATGCCTGTAATGTTTTGTACACTAATGCAAAACAGAATGAAATAAATACTGTTTAGTCTAAAATTAATAATAATTATGAACTTCAGTAATCTGTATTACGGTATTTATCTGCATAGCAACGCAATTTTTTTTTCTTTCTTTTATATACAAATTTTAAAGTGAAGGTAAACTTTCACAAATGAGTGCCCGGTATTTAAAAAATAATATTAAAAACAGGTACACTTTCTTCTTATGTCAGCAATGACGAATCCGAGCACTCATTCGTGAAATTTTACATTCACTTTAAAAGGGATACTAAACTAAACCCAATTTTTTTTTCCTTTCATGATTTAGATAAAGCATGCAATTTTAACCAACTTTCTTATTTAAACCTATTATCAATTGTTCTTCGTTCTCTTGCTATTTTTATTTGAAAAAGCAGGAATGTAAGTTTAGGAGCCAGATCATCCCCCCCCCCCAGCATCCTGGGTAGTGCTTGCTGATTGGTGGATACATTTAGCCACCAATTAGCAAGCGCTACCCGGGTTCTGAACCAAAAATGGGCCGGCTCCTAAGCTTACATTCCTGTTTTCAAATAAAGAAAGCAAGAGAAGGAAATTGATAATAGGTTTAATTAGAAAATTGCATGCTTTATTTGAATCGTTAAAGAACACATTTGGGTTTACTATCCCTTTAACTTCTAGGGCTTACGGATAGTGTTTGAGCTTTATATGATAATGCTACTCTAAAGTTTAAAAATATTTTATTAGCATCAATGTTAGAGGTCTTTGTCACTTTATTTACAGATATTCAACTATAAAAAAAAACATAACCCTTAAATATAAAGGGCATTGCTCCGTGCCAATAAACCTGGATTTTATTATGGCTAATAAATTAATTGTGTTAGCTATGGGAATGAAAAAAAAAATATTATCAATCATATACTGCTGCTGTCTCTTTAAAGCTAGTTACCTGAGGCTGCTCCCGGAATATGGCGGAGTCCGGCGGAGGGGAGTTTGTTTCGAGCCGGCAGATGAGGTGAGAAATTACCTAGCGATACTGTGGTATCTTCGCTCTATAGATGAAGCTTTATGTTCCATATAAATCGCCGGTCCTTTTCTTTACTAATCTCGTTAGTTTCCGCGTCTCAGCTGCCTACAGACCTGTCTGGTAGCTGCGGATATTGGAATAGGAAACACCGGGGATCTAACTGGATAGGAGGCCCAGAAAGGGGTGTGTTACTTTCTAGAGCTTATGGTAAATATCACGTTATATGCAAACCTTGTGTTTTTGTTTTAAGTGTTTTAAATGAACATTTAAGTACTATCTAAAGTAGAATAAAAAAAAGTTGCCTGGTCTCATAAAGCAAATGGGCATGGCTGCTATGCCTCAATTCTGCATTTCTGGTACATCTGCAACTATATTATACAATTCGTGATGTTTATTCTTAAAGAAATATAGTATTTATATAAACTGCTGGCTTGTGTTACAAGTCACATTACATATAAATCTAGCTAGTATTACTGTGGCATTTATTATTTTGTAGACTGTTGTGGCAGCTGGAACTGGAATCTGAATACTATTACTATTACTAAACTACCATGATGACAGAACGAATTTCCAACAATATGAACTCTATGATTGGTTAATTGCCAGGAAAGGGTCTGCCCATCACAGTGCAGGTTTTAGGATATATACTAGTAATAAATATGGTATTGGTGCTTGTCGTCTGGGCAGCAGTACTGGAACTGGTAGGTTTGCATATTAGCCAACAAATTCTGAGGACACTGCAAGGACCATTAAATACAGTAGAATTGCACATTAAACATGCATAATAAAAATACAATGCAAAAGTACTTAGTCTGCATTTCAAATGAGTTGTAGATATTTTTTGACAAATGTCAATGTTAGTTTCATTTCCCCCTGCATCATGTGACAGCCATCAGCCAATCCCAAAATGCATATACTTATATTCTGTGAATCTTGCACATTCTCAATAGAAGTTGGTGCCTCAGAAAGTGTGCATATAAAAATATTGTGCACATTTTGATAATGGAATTGAATTGGAAAGTTGTTTACAATTGTGCGCTCTATCTGAATCATTAAAGTGATTGTAAACTTTAGTGAATTAAAAGGCCAGTACTAAATAATACTCTTAAAAACAGGGGCACTTT